>NC_043750.1:0-90000 GCF_902148845.1 Salarias fasciatus
TTCTCTGACATCACGCCCTTACGCAACTTAAGCCCCTCCCACAAAACGTGCGACAAATGCCCCTCGACCAATCACGGTTAGAGCCTCAGGGGCTCTTCTGATTGGTCAAAGATACCTGGAGCTGTCGAGATTCCTTTCAGCTCAGAACAGAGACAGATGGAAACGCTGCGCCCTCGCGGTTAGAGCAGTTATGCTACACTCCTAAAGGATTATCAATGGATACTCTAACCTTTAATCCAAAGAAACACAGAAAAATTAGCATTGACTAGCAAAATCCTGCCTACAGCACCTTTAATTATATTTTGATTCATACCAAGTTTCAACATGATAAATATAAACAGGAAATCCTCGGATGCAACATCTGTCCATTAAAGCAATCTGCATCTACACTACTGGAACTGT
This sequence comes from Salarias fasciatus, assembly GCF_902148845.1. NCBI lineage: Eukaryota > Metazoa > Chordata > Actinopteri > Blenniiformes > Blenniidae > Salarias > Salarias fasciatus. The sequence continues at coordinate 403 of NC_043750.1, forward strand.
AACACGGTGTGGTTCTGCCACGGCATCCAGCTCAGCGGCTCTCATCCAGATTCAGTTCGATCTTCCTCCATCTTCTTCCAGCGAGTTTCTTTTGATCAGGTTCAGCATCCGCTGAAGTCAGCCTCCTTTGGGGAAACTGAAAGCTGCCATTTACTATTTTAACCCGAAAAAATATCTGAAAGTAATTTTTTTCCAAGTGTGGCGAGCACGGGAGAGACACTTCAAAAATTAATCAACAGACAACGCCACCCTACGGAGCCCCTAAAGGGACATCAAAAAAAATTTTTTTTTAAGTGAGTTCTACGCGCTCGCGTAAGTTGTTTACGTGAGCACTTATAACTTTTAAGGGAGCAGTAAAACTCAGCTCCCGTCCGTACGCTCCCGTCCGCACAGATTCCTCCCGGGAGCACAGCATTGGGTGTACACTGGTCACACATACGCATGCTCCGGAGCGCTACAGCAAACAAACCAGTACCGAAGTTAACATTGAAAAGTGAGTCTGTGAAGCCATCAGGCTGTAGCTTAGTCAATAAAAGACACCCAGGCCAGCCTCTCATTTATTAATCAATCATAAAACGGCACAAGGGTGCACTGCCATATGAAGATGAGATCGGCATTTGTGCATAGCTCCTTTTATATTTTCATGTTATATATAAAGTTAGATCTTGGATTTCTGCTATTATTCTTAAGATTCAAAATTATTCTTACTCTTTATTTGCACATTTCAATCGCTTTGTTGCACCCCCATGTGTGTTCTAGCCTCTGTAACTTGAAATTTCTCCGTGGTGAGATAAATAAAGTCTATTCTATTCTGATATTTATCAATATGATAATGGTATGGAAAGATGAAATCAGGTCTGACATCATGTGCATAAGTTTGAGTCAGTGTGGATTTGCGGTGCAGCACAGAAAAACCTGGCGGAGCGAATTATAAAGCGAACCTCCAACATGTCGTAAAACACCAGCACATATTCAGTACAGATTCAAAAGTGAATGTATATTAAAAAAACTAATGCTCTTAAAGAATATCTAATAAAATTTCCTCTTGTGGGATTAATAAAGGATTTTTAACTTTCAATAACTGATGGATCCTGCCACGGAGAGCGCAGTTTTAACAGTGCGCACGCGCTGCTGCAGAGCGCATGCTGCAGAGCGCATTTCAGCTCTCAGATCCAGCAGGGAAAGGTGCTGTTTAGCTCCGAAATGGTGTGTGACTTTATTTTGTCCTGTGTAGTTTTAGAAAATAGTGTACTGGCTGATGGAGTTACTTTAGATGCACTGGTGCCATGAGAGGACTTGATGTAGGAACCAGGAGAGGCTCGGACTGGAGGCTGGACGGAGGAGACGGACCTGAAGAACCACACTGAAATGTAAATATACTATAAGTTTAGCAAATGATTTATCTAATCAGTGATTTTATTCAGGAAAATAACTTAAAGGAGGTAGTAGAAGTAGTTAATGTAGAACTCAACAAGATAAAATAGTGGTTTGACAGCAACAAATTAGTTTTAAATGTTAAAAAAACTAATTTTATATTGTTTAATGATAGAGAAAATAATATACATATATCAATTAAAATAGATGGGATTCAAAGGGTACATAAAACAAGATTTTTAGATGTTATTATTGATAAAGACCTTAGCTGAAAGTCACATATAAATTATATTAGAAATAAAATAGCTAAATCGATTGCAGTATTACATAAAATAAAAGCAGTTTTAAATCAGTCAGCATTACTTAACTTGTATAAATCACTAATTATTCCATACTTAACTTATTGTGTGGAAATTTAGGGGACGACCTGTAAAACTTACACAACCAATGTTCATTTTGAAAAAAAAGGCCTGAAAATTATAAGTAATAATAGAAATAGAGACCTATCAAACCCACTATTCATTAAGTATAATTCTTTAAAATTTGATGATATAGTTGAATATAAAATACTTCAGATATTATATAAAGCTAATAGGAACATGTTACCAGGAAAAATTCAAGAAAGATTCAAAAAAGAACTTTTTTATAATCTAAGGGATTGACATTTTTAAAAACCCCAGATTCAGAACAAAAATAATGGACTCTGTGAAGGGAACCAATCTGTGCAATGCCCTTCAGAAAGAAGTGAAAGAAATGCGAATAATCACAGCATTTAAAAGAAATGTAAAAACTACATTACTGGAAAATTATGCAATGTTGGACACATGAGATTATGTGTCCAACATTGCATAAGTTTTTCTGACAGAATGGAATTTGTTTTTGAATTTTGATTACAGATGATTGAAATTGGAGACGGAATATAAGCGGTTGATAAAGAAGAGGTATAGAGAAAAAATAATAGGTGTGTGTAATGAGTGTAAAATTCGGTGAAAAATATTATGGTGTTTGTAAATATTGTGAAAATATGTAAAAATATGAACTGATGAAAGAAGAGGCAGACAAAGTTATTCTTCTTTCTGCTCTGTTTTCATTCATGTATTATACTTTCTTTTATGTATATTTTTTGTGTCATCTTTTGAATGAAATAAATCTATAAATAAAATAAATAAATGTGATGCCGTAGCCCAGAGATTAGCTGACGGAAGATTACATACAGACAGTGGACGTTAGTCAAACATTTTATTCAGACTTCGACAAACTGTCATTAATTTTGTTCAGTGTATTATTATTATTCACTATTGCGGTCAATGAACGGCAGATTTCTGTTTATCTTTCCAGGATCTCTGCCATGATGACGGCTGCTCTCGGTCCAGCAGCACGCTCGGTCCCGTGTCCCTGCTCAGCACCGGTCCGTACGGGTGTGGTTGTTGGGGGGGGCGGGGACCGGCCATGGTGCAGCTGCTGTATGAGACATAATAAACGAAACAATAAAAATGAGCTGTGTGAGTGTGTCAGCCTCATTATTGCTATATCAGGGTTACATGAACGGACCTATTTAAACCTCAGCCGGTGTCCGTCGTCCTCGGTGACGCTGTTCATTGCGGAGTGATCTTCCTCCAGACAAGTGTTTCTGTCCTCCTTTAATTCCAGTTTTTAGTCATCCACTGAGCCCCTCCTTATTTACCTCCACCTCAGACCTGAGAGGATCGATATCCAGAATCCGGAAAAGTTTCTTTTTTGCCAAAATTGCGGGACTTCTGAACCATGAATAGCCGTGCCATCCGCGGGTGCAGCTGAATCAAGACCAGCAATCACGTTTGCTGTAGCGCTCCGGAGCATGCGTATAGCGGTGCGATCGGTGTACACCCAACGCTGTGCGCAGATGTCCCCGGAGGAATCCGTGCGGACTGGAGCTTATGGACTGGAGCTGAGTTTTACGTGCTCCCTTAAAGTTATAAGTGCTCACGTAAACAACTCTACGCGAGCACGTAAAAGTTCTACGTCGCACGTAACAACTTTAGGTTAAGAAGTTAACCCCGGTTCTCTGAAACATGAGTGAGGTATCTCACTATGGACACGCCCCCAGCGCTGTTCCCCAGAAGCAATATTACACTACGCCAGTCCTGACTGGCAGACTGACGTGACATAGAGCCCCACGTCGACGTCATCTCCTCAGTCATTGTAAGCACACCCTTCCTCGCTCCAGGCAAGGAGGGTGGTCTGGTGAGATACCTCACTCATGTTTCAGAGAACCGGGGTTAACTTCTTAACCTAAAGTTCTCTTTCAACATTCGTTTCGGTATCTCACTATGGGATATAGAGACTCCCGTATTGCCAGACAAGCTTACCTCGAAGACCAGGCGCATATGTCCAGCCGGTCAGGCAGACACAGTGGGTACAGAACCCACGCCTAACACAGCATGAGACACTGATGGCGCAGTAACATCCAGGTTATAGAATCTGGTGAAAGTGTGAGGCGACGCCCAACTGGCAGCCGCACAGATCTCTTCCACAGAAACCCCCCGGAAAAGCGCCCAAGACGCGGCCACACCACGCGTGGAATGCGCGCCAGCCCCGCAGGGGGTTGCAACCCCCTGCTGTTATAAGCTACGCTAATAGCGTCCACGATCCAGTGAGATAAACGCTGCTTAGTGAGCGGATCTCCCAGATGTGATGCGGCCCATGACACAAACTGCTCGGACTTCCTGAGTCCTGTCCTGTCAACATACGCCCTCAGCGCGCGCACAGGGCAGAGCGCGTTAAGCGTCTCGTGCTCCTGCGTCGCGAAAGGAGGGGGATAAAACGCCGCCAACTCGATAGGGCGATACGAAGTTGCCTGGTTAAAAACCTTAGGCACAAATGCGGGGTTAGGTTTCAATAAAACCTTATTCCCCCCATGAAAAACTGCATGCAGGCCGGGTTCACCGATAACGCATGGATATCACTCACGCGTTTCGCAGACCCGCGAGTAATAAAGCCGTTTTCAGGGAGAGCATCCGCAGGTCCACCTGCTGAAGTGGCTCAAAAGGCGGGCGTGACACAGCTTCGAGCACCAAGGATAAATCCCAGGGCGCAGTCAAGCTCCTGGATACCGGGCGAAGCCGCCGCGCTCCCTTCATGAACTGACAGATAAGAGGATGCTGGCCAGCCGTCTTATCCCCAAAACCGACGTGACAAGCCGATATAGCGGCTAAATACACTTTGACGGTGGAGAAAGCCAGACCGTTATCCAGCAGCTCCTGCAGAAACGTCAGGATAGCAGGGACGGGGCTCTGAAAAGCCACCAGACCTGCCCTTACGCACCATTTTTCAAAAGCCTGCCATTTTCCCTCATACGCACGATGTGTGGACGAGGCTCTGGCGCTCTGAATAGTTACGATGACGTTATGCGGGAGCCCACCTGTCAGCAGGTTAAACCTTTCACGGGCCAAGCCCACAGCGCCATGCGCTCCGGGTGAGGATGAAAGATTTCTCCGCGTGCCTGCGTCAAAAGGTCCCTGCGGAGGGGCAGGGGCCAAGGTTGACCGCACAACATCTGAAATATCTCCGACAGCCAGTGTTTCCCTGGCCAGCGCGGAGCTATCAGAATCAGAGCCAGCCCCCTCTGCCGCACCCTGGCGAGCGTAGGAGTGATCAGCTCTAACGGGGGAAACGCGTACAGCAAGACGCGCGGCCACTCGTGTGCCAAAGCGTCCAGACCCAGGGGAGCACTCTGGTCCAACAGGGAGAAATACAGGGGACACTGGGCGTTCTCCCCCGAGGCGAAGAGGTCCACCTCTGCCTGTCCATATTTCTGCCATATCTGGGTCACTATTTCGCTGTGGAGTTTCCACTCCCTGTAGCGAGGATTCCCTCTGGAGAGCAGATCCGCCCCCCGGTTCAGGATGCCGGGGACGTGCGTCGCTCTCAGCGATAACAGGTGGGAGCTGCTCCACACGATCAGTCTGTGTGTCAGACTGTGAAGGTGATGCGAGCGCAGTCCCCCTTGTCTGTTGATATATGCCACCACCGTGGTATTGTCCGTTCTGACCAGCACATGCTGCCCTCTCAGGAAAGGCAGAAAGTGTTTCAGTGCCAGAGACAGCCAGGAGCTCCAAGCAGTTTATGTGCATCCCGCGCACCTGCGAGCCCCATGTGCCATTCACTATCCTGCCCTCGTGCGTGGCTCCCCAGCCCGACAGAGAGGCATCTGTAGTGATCACTTTCCTCACCAGGACCGTCCCCATGGTAACGCCTGCAGTGAGAAAGCCTTTGCGTTTCCATGGGCGCAGCGCCAGAGCGCACGCGGAGGAAACAAGAACGTGACGGCGACCGTGGAGCGCCGGGTTCAGCCTCAGTGACGTCACCCATGCTCTGACCGGTCCATGTACAGTGGCCAAGTGGAAGAACTACCAGTGCTGATGCCATCATCCTAGCATCTGAGACACTCCTGAACCTCAGAAGTGCGCCTCCTGCGGAATGTGCCAGACAAGCCTGAAAGGCTTTCACTCTCTCCGCCGACAGGGAGCCGTGAACGCAACTGAGTCCAGTGACAGGCCAATGACGGGATTTTCTGAGTGGGTGTCAAAACACTCTTTCCCAGTTATTGTGAAACCCAAGCAGTGAGATTGACTTGAGCAGCCTCACGTGCTGCCTGGGCCTGGGTGTGACGACTGCGCCATGAGAATGCCAGTCGTCGGATGTATTGCCACACCGCACGCCCCTGGCCGCAGGGGGGGCGATGGCCGCCTCGGTGCATTTGACAAACACCCGCGGGCTTAAGGAAAGCCCGAATGGGAGCACCTGGTATTCGAATGTTACGCCTTGAAGGCGAACCTAGATACTTTCTGTGAGGGGGGTAAATAGGGATGTGAAAGTAAGCGTCCTTCAGTCTATGGATGCAAACCAGTCGCCTGGACGCACGGGCGGATTAGGACTGCATGCGTCAGCAGCCTGAACTTGTACTTTCTCATGTACTTGTCAGAGAGCGCAGATCCAGAATCGGCCGTAACCCCCCGCCTTCTTCGGACCAGAAAATATCTTGAATAGAACCGTAACTGGCTCTGATCCGCGGCAATATTTCGCATAGCTCCTTTGATCAGCAGAAACAGTGAGTTCTTCCTGCAGAACCGATTTTTCTCCCCGAGCCAGCGACTGCAATATCCCGTTGAACCGGGGAGGAGCGGACGCGATTGGAGCCTGTAACCTCTGGTTACGGTCTTTATTACCCAATCTGCTGCTCACAAATGCCCGCCACTGCTGGGCTCGGACCGCTAGCGGGCCGAGCGGGGATTCTGTGTGTGAGCGCCATGCTGGACAGAGGCGGACAGCGGTACAGCAGCTCTGCTTTCCACAGCAGGTGTGCTGGCCTGCTTCCTCATAGATGGAGCAATGGCTCCCTCTAGAGGCCCCTGTGCGACTGCACAGGTGTGTCCCGTGCCACACATATATGATTTTTCATTATTTTGAATGTTTTTGGCTGCGCCCTTGGCCTCAGGCCTGGATGCGCGCTCTGAAACATCTTTAATGAAGAGTTTATTGAAGAACATGAGCACTGGTGTGTGCTTGTGCACTGGTGTGTGCTTGTGGGACTCCGCTGTGGCTCCTCCGAGCTCTCCTGCAGGTCCGAGTGTTCTTCTCTTCACTGGGCCGTGAACTGTGAGTGCCTCCATGGCCTCTGCACGCCTCTTCCGTGGGCTGGAACATGCCTCGAACATGTGAGCCAGAACATGACTCGGGAGGGACGACGTTGGCGTCTGGCGGAGCCCGTCTTCCCCCCTCGATGGCTGCGCTCTAGGTGGCGCGACGCTTCTTTTTGGCCCCCAGAGTGGCAGGAGGGCCAGCTTGGTCCCCTGACGTCACACTGGTGGCAGAAGGCTTTTTCAGCCAAGCACCTTTCAGCTCAAGGAGGCTTGTTGGAACACACTGCCTGTCGGCTGAGACTGACGTTTGGGGTCCGGTAGGCCGACCTGGCCACGGCCTGCGCAAAAGTCTGTCTGGGTGCAGTAGGAGGAGGGGAGGCCATCTTTCTGGGGAGACCAGTTGGAGTGCTTCTCCCTCCTTCTTCTTCTCCTCACATCGGCTCTCTGCATGGTGGCCACGGCTGGGCCAAACAGGCCCTTTGGGTCCACCTGCACGTCGAGGAGGTTCGCCTACTCTTTTTGGGAGAGGCTGGACAGGTTCATGCCACCTGGCTCTCTCTTGGGCAACCATGAGAGCCATGGCTCGTTCCTGAAGCCTGAACAGCGCTCCTGTGAAGACGGAGGCAGAGGTCGGTGACCAACGCACAGCTCGTCCCACAGGTCTGGCGCAGGTGAGGACGTCATCTCGTCCTGCAATTCAGCCTGGTAGGCTAGAAGCAGGGAGAGCATTCATGCTCTCACCGTTGTCGCCACCCATTTTGTAGCCCTTTTCAGTCAGGGAAGACTGAAAAGATTCGGCCTGGAAGGCAGGGAGGGTCCCGCTGCCGTCATGGTGGACTTCAGGCTGGGGTGGGAGGTGAGATGCCACGAGAGGTTCAACAGGGGAAGTGGGAAAAACCTTTCTCCTCCATGTTGTCCCAGTCTAAACCCGACCCTCCCTGGACGGGGTTTTTGGCGGTAAGTGGAATTGCTCCACGACCGGGTCGCCTCCTCCAGGCACTCAGGGAAGACTGGCAGCAGTTGTCTGGCCGCGGCTTTGGCTTTCGGGAGCCTTTTTTCCCTCATAACGAGACGTGGTGGTCTCGGCGGGGGTTTCAGGCCACGCGAGTGCCAAGCTTGCAGCTGCTCTGCGGCAGACGGCGTGCAGATCCATGCAGGGCGGCCGGGTTTGGGGACCGCTGCGCGTGCTGTCTTCCGCATCGGCTTTGCAGCCGGAGAGGGGTTAAACGGCCCGTCGTCCTCCTCATCTCCGTCGGAGCCGAGGCTGACGGGCTCGTCCCCGGACTCGAAGTCCGCCGCCCCGAAGTCGCACTGCTCGGCCATTAGGCTGATAGCGTCGTCATCGGGGTCGGTGAGCGGGGCCACAGCGTCGAGCTGTTCGCCCCAGCTCGTTCCCGCGGGAATGGTGTCCTCGCGGGAACTCAGCGACACCTGTGTCGGGGGGATGGTTACCCCTAACATAGGGTCCACCTCCGACAGGCTAGCCTGGCGAGCTAGCCTGCGTCGGCGAGTCTTCAGCGAAAGACGTGCACAATGCTCACAAGAAGCCGGGAGTGCGAGCGCTTCCTGGGCATGTTGCAGCCCGAGGCAAGCGCTGCAAGCAGCGTGGGTATCTGCGCCCGAAATCTTCTTTCCGCATGTGCAGGTCTTGGTCGGAGGTTTTGTCCCGTCCATGGTGAGGAAGCGGTAAAAAACTCCAACAAGTTAGCTCCGTAGCTAGGCGAGTTTTGCAACAAGCTATAGCAGCCGCTGTTTGGGGACAGACCGTCTGCTAATCCCAGATTGCTAATGTGGAGAGCAGGTAGCGTTCGGCGACCGAGGTGTGAGCTCGCTCTGCGAACAGTAAAGCTAGCCCGTTTAGCCACAAAAAGCATCTGAGAGGTGCTTCTGGGAGCGAGAAGAGGTGAAGACTGAGGAGATGACGTCGACGTGGGTTCTTATAGCAGGGGGAGGCCCCTCCCTGCGGAGCCGACGTCACGTCAGTCTGCCAGTCAGGACTGGCGTAGTGTAATATGCTTCTGGGGAACAGCGCTGGGGGCGTGTCCCATAGTGAGATACCGAAACGAATGTTTGAAAGAGAACTTACCGCGAGCACTTAAAAGTTCTACGTGCGCACGTAAAAGCTTTACGTGAGCACGTAGAAGACTCCCTTAAAAAAATAATCTTTTTGATGTCCCTTTAGGGGCTCCGTACCACCCTGAACTGCACCCAGGGAATTATTTTTACCCCCCCAAGGGCACACGGGTTCAGGCACGAGACGTGGGACCTCAGTTTAAAACACTTATTTTAAATAATGAAACATTTTTTAAAAGACCCATGCACACTAAATGTTAACTGAATAAAGATAAAGAAACCAGAAAAGAAGAAAACCGAGCAGCTGCTGGGCTGCGGAGTGGACAGTGCCGGATGGGGGGAGTGGAGTCCCCTCAAAGAATCAAATAAAACAAACAACCCGGGGTGAATGTGACACACTCATGAAGGGGGACCCAAGACCCAGGACACAGCACACCAACAGAGGGGGACACCACCACCCGAATCACCGCACCACCACCGGCCTCAGCAACTGCACAGAAACTCATCAATCCAAAAACAAAACTAAATATTTCAAAAATAACGGGAAAACCAGGATTGATCTAAACTAACCAACAATAAACGAAACCAAAAATAAACAAATGAAAACAGAACACCACGCTCACACTCATTCATTCAAATACGACGGCTACTCTGGGCAATAAGTTGTCCCAGAGGCGCCGATTAATAAAACAAGGTCTGATTGCCAGGGGAAGCAGTGAACGCTGACAAGCAAGCAGACCAACAGCTTCACGTGTTTGCAGATCCGGACGGCCCGGCCGGACAGGCTGGTGGGAGCCCAGCAGGTCGCGACGGCCCGGCCGGACAGGCTGTGGAGCCCAGCAGGTCCGGACGCGCCCGGCGGACAGGCGGGTGGAGCCCAGCATGTCCGGACGGCCCGGCCGGACAGGCTGTGGAGCCCAGCAGGTCCGGACGGCCCGGCCGGACAGGCTGGTGGAGCCCAGCAGGGTCCGGACGGCCCGGCCGGACAGGCTGGTGGAGCCCAGCAGATCCGGACGGCCCGGACGGACAGGCTGGTGGAGCCCAGCAGGTCCGGACGGCCCGGCCGGACAGGCTGGTGAGTCCAGCAGTCCGGACGGCCCGCCGGACAGGCTGGTGGAGCCCAGCAGGTCCGGATGGCCCGGCCGGACAGGCTGGTGGAGCCCAGCAGGTCCGGATGGCCCCGGACAGACAGGCTGTGGAGTCCAGCAGGTCCGGGCAGTCACGTTGGGAAGCCCGGTGAGAGGACAGCAGCCCGAGCCGTAAAAACCCCGTGGAAACAAAGCAGCAGCGGTCCGACGTCTGGCCACGACGTCAGCAGCAGCGCGCTCCTATTCACACTGCACCTAGAACAACCCCGGCGTTAGCCCGCTGACCAGGGCGGCCATACACACATGCAACGCAAGGGACCCTGCAAACCAGTCCCAGGCTGCAGACACACACTCCCATGAGAGGCAGAGCACAGAGGCAGCGCTGCACACTACCTGCGACCACACCTGAGTTGCCAGGACTACAAGGCTACGAGCAGGAGAGAGAGAGAGAGAGAGACCTTACCACAGTCAGTGTGGAGAACAGACTCACACCACACAGAGACACACCGATCAGCAAGCCTGATCACTTCTGCCGTACAGGGGACTCTCCAGAGTGCATGGCTGTGATGCAGAGGGAGACGCAGGGGCGAGACTGCAGCTTCAGTCGCCTCCCAGCTGATTACCCAGTCAGCTACACCTGCAGGCCCCCCGGGCAGGTGAGGAGAGGGAGAGGGAGGAGAGAGAGAGGAGAGAGAATCCCCACACTGCCACGAGCGTCCTGTGTCAGAGCTACATGAGTGAAGTTTTTACACATCAAACCGTTTGAAATCTGTGGAAAATTCAGAGAATAATTCCACTTCAGATGAACGGAAGCCTGTGGCCTCTGCAGAAGCTCTCTGCGGCTGCAGGGCCGGCGGCCTCTCCACCCTATGAAGCCTCTGGGTGGACGATTAAGGATTACCGTCGTTCCTGAAATCAGCGCCACCTGTCACCCACTGTGTACTGCTGGCGCTGCAGCGCCCCCTGCTGGACAACAGAGGATTGGCATCTCCACCACACTGCCAGTCAAACAAGGAGAAAAAAACAAACTAAAACACACTGGAGGACTCAGTTTTACTCCAGGTGTAACGTTAGCATGGTGTCTGTCTGGACACCCCAAGGCCGTCATTAACATGCTGGAAGGTGTTTTTCCGAGCCGTCTTTAAACGCACCATGAGCGCACAGCTGCTGATCATGTTGAGAATTAATTGTATGTTCTGAATGGACACAACAAGATTACAAAATCCAGATTAGCAGTGTTCTAAATGGAACATATCACAATGTAGAGAGCAACAGGTAGAAACTGTCAGAGGTTTGACTCTGACACTGCAGCAACAGAAACATCCTCCATTGATGCTTCTGTTCTGATCTGTACTGATAAGAGCATTAGGGCCACCCGTGAGACATTTTATTTAGAAGGACCAAATAAAATGTCATCATGAACTTCGAGAAAAAAGTCTAAATGTCGAGAATAAAGTCGTAATATAATGTCGAGAATGAAGTTGAAATAGGCTGTTGAGATAAAGTCGATGTCTCAATTCTCTCTGATAAATCCAGTGAGGAGAACGACAGAGCAAAGCTGCATGCTGTAGCATGGAGTGTAACGTAGAGAGTAAGTTTGAGAAGTCATGCAACTGCGAGCCAGCTTTATGTGTTTCAGACTGTGTTTCAGATTCACGTATCATTAACGTTGTTGTTCAACCCAACACTGAAAATTATTCTGGACTCAGATCATGTTTTAAACTGGTTTTATTTAATGACTGAAGTGAACACATTTTCAAAGGTTGACTTCATGACTTTGATAACGATGTTTTCAAACATAATGGCTTCATCATATATTGCCAAGATACTACAAACACTTCATATCCCAGAAAAAAATGCAGCTTATAGTCCTCACATCTGTCCAAAAAATAATGAACCAGAATTTAAAAAAAAGATATATTTCTAATTAAAAGTTCTTTAAAAGGCATGGCAAAAACTATTCACATCAATTGCTGTATTTAAAATATTTTTATTGAATTTTTTATTTTACAATGAATTAATGCAGCTCTAATAATTCCCTCCTGCCAGGCACAAGTCCTGGAGGAGTCTGGAAATCTAAAGAAAGTCATTCTTGTGCTCGGTCCGATGGGTCTCTCCCTGGTCCTGGAGGTTGCTGGTTCCTCCACCCTCTGGCTCTTCCCCTTCTCCCCTGCCACGGGCCAGACGGTCAGAGCAGGTGTACCGTGGAGTTGGTGGATATCTGGCAGCAGTGCATTGCTACATATGTACAGATCATGAAAAAAATCATTATCAAGGCCTTGTCTGGTGAAGAGCTTCTTCTTCAGCGAGCTACAGACGGATCAATAAAACACAAAATCTTGTAGAAATTGGAAATATATTAGAAATTATTTTTATATTAATGTAAAAATAAAATACGTGTTATTAATAGACTGGAAAAAAAATTTAATTTGGGGGACAAATATCACTGGCTAACCAAATAGAGGAAAATTGAAATATTTAATAATAAAAGAACAATTGATGAAGCTTTTGCTGTCAAATCTGCACCTCTCTGATCAGTTTACCATCGAGCAACCTGCCTTGCTTCCAGCCATAAAAAATAAACTTTTACAGCTTTTGAAGAACAAAAATTGGCTTATTTTTATTTATTTTACACACAGACAAAAGATACATTGATCACCAATACCTGAATAAGGATGGTGAAGTTGTGAATTGAACCAGGAAACTGGACTCCTCTTTTCTTCATCTGCTAATCAAGTGCAAGCTTCAATAATAAATCCTTCAATTCTTCCACAAAAACGCCATAGTTACACCTTTGGGCGAAGTAGCTGGAGAATGAGGAGCCTGCAGTGAGGGGGCGTGGCCTCTGAGTATGAAATGTCAGCTGGTAGACGAAAAACCTGCAGCTGCATGTTGGCAGGCAGTTTCATGACTTCACATTTCAACTTTATTCTCGACATTTCGACTTTTTTCTCGACGTTTATGGTGAGATCCCCCTCCCCCTCCCCCTCCCCCTCCCCCTCCCCGCCCCTTCTAGTTTTTTTTTTCTCATGGGTGGCCCTAATGCTCTTTGTAGATCTGAGCATCAACCAATCACTACCAGAAGCTAATGCACTGGATATTTTGAAAAAGCGTTGAATTAAAACAACAAACACTAAATGTCTAATAGTGCAGTCAGAGTAAAGAACGTTCAGGTTCTCCAGCAAGTTCTCCCTGCTCTGCTGGAGGATCTGAGCTTCTTCACGTCCTCCTCTCAGGAGTCGTCATTATTCCTGTTCTTCTGAGCTCCTGGGACTGCTGGTTCTACCAGAGAGGACCCAGGCTGAGATCCAGAACCAGGAGGACCTGGATCACTTTGCTCTCCATCAGCGACAGCTGGAACCCTGCAGAGCTTCAGAGTTCTGTCCTCCAGTCAGGAACAAGACAATCTGTCTCCTCACCTTTCTGACAGGCTGTTTCCTGTTTGGGGTTTATTCCATGAAGACAACGTCATTTTTATGTTTTATTCTATATTGACTTTACTCTACGGCATCACTGGAACAGCTGAACAAATTGAGACGGATAGAGAAGTAAAAGTATACAGACAAAATGCTTTTTGGACCAATCTTGAAGTTTTACTTGTCTTCATGAAATCCGCTTTGAAATCCTCCCAGGATCAGGATAATCCTGGGTTTGTTGTTGTTGTTGTTGTTGTTTTATCATAGTTATCCAGATCCTGCTGCAATGCTCTGAACAACCAAACTGAAGATGTGACCCAGATGAAAACCAGGACTGGATCACATGATCTCATCCCATTTCTGAATCCTTCATTCCCTTTTCAACAACCCATTTTGAAGATTTGATTTGAGAACCAAATCCCCTCAGACATGATCAACTGGCTCCTGCTGATGTTCACTGCTTTTGCGACATCGCCGCCTTGTGGCTAAAACTATTAACTACAAGCTGCTCGCAAAAATGATGGAGGATTTAAAATATGGAAACTGAAAGGCATTTGTATGATTAAAGATCTGTGTTACTTACATTTCGAGATCTGTGTAACAAATATCAAGTCTCCTCAAAACATTTCTTTAAATATTTACAACTAAGGAGCTTTATGTCGTCAAAGACTTTAGACATATGATGCATATTCCTAAATTATCAGCAGTTGAACAGATAATCTCGGACAAAATAGAGAAAGGTATGGTATCCAAATTCTATAATTTAATAATGTGCCATTCAAAAGAATCTGCGATAGACAGACTAAATGCATGGAGGAAAGACATAAATTAAGTTATAGATGAAACCCAATGGAATGAAACACGTTTAAAAGTCCCAAAACAAACAATAAACACACGACTCAAACTGCTGCAGTATAAATGGATAACAAGGGTCTATATGACCCCCGACAAACTAAACCGTTTTTCACACAATATTCCAGATGTTTGCACCTAATGCCAAGTTGATAAAGGAACTCTTAGTCACTGTTTATGGGAATGCCCGAATATACAGAAGTTTTGGAATGACATTTTAAACTGTTTGTCTGAAATATTTAAGGTTAAAATGCCTTTATGTGCCAAACTCTGTATTCTGGGAATATATCCTGTCGGTTTCCCACAAGACAGGAATCGGACTTTGGACTGTTACACGCCAGGAGGGCGATTGCTCGGAACTGGAGGAGTGTGGGCGTGGTGACTGCTCTGCACCCCGACGTCTGAACACGGCTCATCGAAACAGCACCTGAAAGTGTGTGTGTGTGTGTGATGTGTGTTGTGTGTGTGTGTGTGTGTGTGCGTGTGTGCGTGTGCGTTCTCGTATTTCTATCCTTGTCGGGGCCAAATGTCCCCACAAGGATAGCAAAACGTGGAACGACGTGCCTGTGGGACCTTTTTTCCGGTCCTAAGTAGGAGAAACAGTGTTTTCTTGACCATGTTGTTGTTACTGAAAAAAGTAAAAGTGCAAAAACATTTCTTTAGGGTTAGGCTTTGGTTGTGGTGTGGGTTAGGGTTAGGGTAAGGGTCAGGGTTAGGGGCTAGACATGAATGGGAGTCAATGGACGGTCCCCACAAGGATAGAAATACAAGACTGTGCGTGTGTGTGTGTGTGTGTGTGTGTGTGTGTGTGTGTGTGTAGAGACCTCAAACCGCCAGGGGGCGCAGGAGGGCTCAGGTGGTGGGCCTGCCGCCCTGTGCAGAGGGACAGGCAGGGTTTTCACCTGTGAGCCCCGGGGACAGGGTCAGGTGAGACTCCAGACGGGGACGGGGACAGGTGAGACTCCAGACGGGGACAGGGTCAGGTGAGACTCCAGACAGGGACGGGGACGGGTGAGGCAGAAAGACCAGCAGAGGCTTGGTTCTGTCAGGTTCTTTTATTGGTTTCAAACCAGGACAGCTACTGAATGTTACCTTCTACCAACACACACCTTTTCCTGGTGTCTAACAGACAGGACACACACACACACACACACACACACACACACACACACACACACACACACACACACACACACACACACACACAGAAGCAGGGTGGAGCGGTGAGGCTGGTCTTCACAGCCGGGAGCAGACGGGCTTCAGGGGGTCTACATGCTGCTGCTGTCCAGCAGGGGGGGACAGAGACAGTCACTGGGACAGGAAGTCCAGGGCGGTGTCCCGCTCCTCCACCAGCTCTGCCGCTGTGGCGTCCATCTTGGCACGGGAGAAGCCGTTGATGGGAAGTCCGTCCACCATCTTCCAGGTCTTGTTCTGTCAGGGACACACATGACAACATCTGTGAGGCCAACCAGAGACCCCCCCCCAACCAGAGACACCCCCCCCCCCCCAGAGACCACAACCCCCCCCAACCAGAGACCCCCGACCCCCCCAGAGACCACAACCCCCCCAACCAGAGACCCCCCCCAACCAGAGACACCCCCCCCCCCCAGAGACCACAACCCCCCCCAACCAGAGACCCCCGACCCCCCCAGAGACCACAACCCCCCCAACCAGAGACCCCCCCCCAACCAGAGACCCCCCCCACAGAGACCACAACCCCCCCCCAACCAGAGACCCCGACCCCCCCCCGCAGCCAACCAAGACCCCGACCCCCCCCCCCCGCAACCGAGTACCACGACCCCCCCCGCAGTCCAACCAGACCCCGACCCCCCCCCCCCCGGCCAACCAGAGACCCACGACCCCCCCCCGCAGGCCAACCAGAGACCCTGACCCCCCCACCCCGGCCACCAGAGACCCCCCCCGACCCCCACAGGCCTACCAGAGCCCAGCCCCCCCCCCCCCCCCGGCCAACCAGAGCCGCCCCCAGAGAGGGAACGTGCGTGGGCCTGACCTTGATCGGGACGGTGAAGGGAGTAGATGAGGTCCTCCGGGATGCCGTAGGAGTTGCCGCAGCGTACACTCCATGGATATGACCTCCCCCTGCAGGAGGACGGGACAACGGTGAGCTTCACGTCCCCTCTGACACATCAGATAGACAGACGTCCTTCTGGACGGGCTGCGAGGTGACACGACCTCCTTGGTCCCGAACCAGATGTCCCTCATGTGGTCACAGATGGCCTTGGCAGCAGACATGGCGCTGGACAGCTTCCTGGCCTTGATGACGGCGGCTCCACGCTGCTGCACCGTCTGCAGGGGACAGGGGGACAGGGGGACAGTGAGGACGTGTCCGGGTACAGCTGCCCGTCAGACAAACAGCACTACCTGAGGATTTTCACCTCGCCTCGCCTCGCGGTATGAGCTACAGCTCACATGACGGTAGAAGTTAAATCCTTCACAGGAACACAAAGCCTGATGAAGAGTTCCTGAGTGGCTCGTAGTTTAATTCCCTGCATTTACACTTCCTGCCACTAGGTGTGCTGTTGGCATGTTCACCCTTATTTTCACACAGACACCACAGAAGAAGAAGAAGGCTCCTGAAGACAGGCTCTCTGCATGTTGGCGAGGACCAGCGAGGGACAGCGAGGGACAGCGAGGACCAGCGAGGGACAGCGAGGGACAGCGAGGGACAGCGAGGGACAGCGAGGGACAGTGAGGACCAGCGAGGGACAGCGAGGACCAGCGAGGACCAGCGAGGACCAGCGAGGGACAGCGAGGGACAGCGAGGGACAGCGAGGACCAGCGAGGACCAGCGAGGGACAGTGAGGGACAGTGAGGGACAGTGAGGACCAGCGAGGACCAGCGAGGACCAGCGAGGGACAGCGAGGACCAGCGAGGGACAGCGAGGACCAGCGAGGGACAGCGAGGACCAGTGAGGACCAGCGAGGACCAGTGAGGACCAGGGTTAGTGACGGTGTGGCTCCAGGCTGAACCGGGCCGGGACGCGGGACTCACAGAGATGAAGTCTCCCTGCAGCCAGGCGTCGTCCTTCACCGCCTCGTAGGCGGGGTGGGGCTGCCGTGCACGCTGACCAGGGCGTGGTGCACGTCGGGGTACTGGGTGGAGGAGTGGTTCCCCCAGATGATGACGTTCTTCACCTGGTCGGACGACACGCCGCAGCGCATGGCCACCTGCAGGACCACAGTACTGACGTTACTGACCCACGTTTGGGGTCGGGTCTGGTCCGGCCGGGACCGGGACCGGGACCGGGATCGGGTACCTGGGAGCAGGCTCTGTTGTGGTCCAGGCGGGTCAGGCAGGAGAAGTTCTCCTTGGGGATGGAGGGAGCGGACTTGGAGGCGATCAGACAGTTGGTGTTGGCCGGGTTCCCCACCACCAGAACCTGCCCGGAGGAAAGCAGTTAGACCACAGCAGGGACCCCACAGGCTCTGGACCCACAGGGACCGGGACAGAGACCACAGCAGGGACCGGGACAGAGACCACAGCAGGGACCCGACAGGCTCTGGACCCACAGGGACCGGGACAGAGACCACAGCAGGGACCGGGACAGAGACCACAGCAGGGACCAGGACAGAGACCACAGCAGGGACTGGGACAGAGACCACAGCAGGGACCGGGACAGAGACCACAGCAGGGACCCGACAGGCTCTGGACCCACAGGGACCGGGACAGAACCCTCAAGATGCCGAGTCAGCACTCTCATTTCCTGGAATCAAAAGGCCCTGGTCTGGGGTCCTGGCCCGGGGTCCTGCAGTGAGGACCTGGGGGGACGGAGGCCAGCGGACTCACCCTGACGGTCTTCTTGGCGTACTTGTCCAGGGCGGCGCCCTGCGTCTTGAAGATGGCCACGTTGGCCTTCAGCAGGTCCTTCCTCTCCATGCCCTCCTTGCGGGGCATGGAGCCCACCAGGATGGCGGCGTCGATGTCCTTGAAGCCCACCTCCACCTTGTCGGTGGGGATGACCTCTGTGGGAGGAAGGAGACGGCGAGGGGTCAGCGCAGTGACTGATGACCCAGGTCAAAGGTCACTGTAGTGACGTCATGTGTCTGGAGCGAGCTTGTTCAGAGGTCCAGGCCGGCTCCTGCTCCCGTCCTTTCTGTCCCCGTCGGTCCAGCAGCATCACCTTATCTGATACTAATAAGCTCCTCTTGAAGAGCAGGTCAGTCTGGAAGCTTCCAGCAGCAGAACCTGCGCTCTGCTGCCTCCTGCTGGACAGGACAGGTGAGAAACCAGAGAGGGGAACCAGGAGAACCAGGAGAACCGCCTCCTCCGCCCAGCGCCCGGCTCCACCACAGCCAGATGGACTTTATGTCTTCCTGCTGATAAACACAGACGTCTGTCCCCTTTAAGGACTCAGGTGACACCGGCCCTTTCCCTCTCACAGGTCTGAAACCCACCCGGCGCCCAGCACGACCCTTGACCCTGGCAGGGTCTGTTGTCACCGGTTCGGCTCATCCTGATAAGATTAACCTCCACATGTTATCATTCTGGACTTCAGCCGCTGCTCTGATTGGCTGAGACCTGCCTGAGACAGAGCCAATCAGAGGCCTTCTGTGGGACCCTGCCTCCTCCTCCTCCTCCTCCTCCTCTTGCTGCTCCCCAGATGCCTCCTCCTCCCCCCCCCCATGCCTCCCCCCATGCCCCCCCCCCCCCCCCTCCTGTGTGAACTGACTTGAGGACCACAGTGAAACCATTCCGGGACATTTTGTTCTATTTTTTTCACCCCATCCTGAGAAGCTGCACAGAAACAGGTGGGAACCGTCTAAACCGGATCGGTGGACAGGCTGCGGCTCCATACGGCCACGTGTCCACGTCTCCACGTCCAGCTGACGGACATCCACTCTGTCTCACACCGGACTTAGGAGTTCTGCCACATCTGCTGCAGAAAAGGGTTTTTCTAAAACTAGTCAGTGCTTCAACCTTTAAATCCAGATGTGTGGAGCAGAACGAGCACTTCCTGTTTGAGCTCGGTCTGGGCGGCTGTCGTTCAGACGGACTGTTCTAGAGACAGACAGACCCACTGCAGACCTGGGCAGTCCGGAGATGTAGGAGGCTTTCACAGCAGCCCTGCTGGATCCAGACCAGAGTCCACTTCAGGGACTTCCTGAAAGCCTGCTTCCTGTGGTCCGGTATGAACGGTCTCCTGAACTGATCTGGATCAAACAGAAGAACTCTGGTCCTCTTGAAAGTGTGGGTCTCAGTTCACTGGCTAGTGACAGGACGTGACGTGGAGCACAATGCATTTTGGGTAGTAAACAGACGAAGCCAGTGGCAGGAGTCAGCGGAGCTGGAAGTGTGTGGAGGTCAGAGGTCAGACGTGGAGGGGTGAGGAGGAGCAGGAGCTCACTGACAGCTAGCGGTTAGCCGCTAGCCGGCAGCGGGGGCGGGGCTTCCTCTCTCAGTCCGGCCGACCAATGAGCCGGGTTCAGTCTGGGGAGAGCGCCCTCTAGCCAGCAGCCGCTGAGACTGCGTGGCGTCCGGCCGTGTTCTCAGACAACAACCCGAATGAAGGAGTGTGAGCAGAGTGTGAGAGCAGCTCCAGAGGTCACGACCTCCGGAGCAGATGAGCTCACCCTTCAGCAGGGGGAGGGCGCAGTCCTGCAGCTCCATGACCACCCCGTCCAGCACCGGCAGCATCGGGGGGATGTCCAGCAGGATCAGGACGATCGGCTGGACAGAAGACGAGACGGGACGACATGAAGAGACCGAGGTCCTCAGGAGACACGAGACGTCTCCCAGCAACACACACTCCAGTCACACCCCACACTCAGTCCTCCAGGCACAGGATGCACCTGTGGAGGACGAGCGGAGGACGTCCTGAACGAGCCGAGGCAGCTCCTCCAGAACCGGACCCAGAACCAGTCCCACCAGGACTACGTAGTCCCCGCTCTCACCTGGTCCTTCCCAAACACGTCGCCCTTGGCGATGCTGTAGAGCAGCGAGTAGGCGATCTGGCCAGCGGCGCCGGTCACCACCACACGGATCGGTTCAGCCTGGAAGACGGGAGGGGGGGGACAGGAGGACAGGAACCAGATGAGCCGGGTGGATGACAGCCTCATGTAGCAGGTGGAGTCCCTGGAGGGAGGCCCCGCCCCCTCCAGGGACACTGCCAGACTGTCAGGACAATGCTGTAACGTGGCAGAAGTGACCTTCCCTCCTGACAGAGGGTAGAGAGGACGTCCAGCACGTCCACTGCACCGGTCCCCAGGACACAACCAGACCAGGGGCCTGAACTGGACAGGCTCTACACACACGGTCTACACACCGACTCAGTGTCCACACACTGCCTGTCCACAGAGCGGACAGAGGACAGCGCTGCGGCTGCTCGTGTTTAATTCAGAGTCGTCACGCGGCACTAAAGCCAGCCAGCAGGAAAACCCGCCGGGCCGTCAGAACCCAGAGCGGGTCTCTGGAGTCCACATGTCCAGGACCAGGTGTCCTGATGTGAGGGGACAGAGGCCTGCTCCTCCATCACCCCCGCCCAGGAAGCCGCGCGGGACTCCGCTTCTCTCTAGCATCGCTGTCGCAGGACGGCGCAGCGCGGCTCAATGTCAGCCGCACGAGCTTCCTGGAGAGGAGCAGCTCGAGGCCCGCGCTTACCATGTTCCTGCTGAAGATGGAGGCGCTGGAGCTGGATGGAGCTGGGGCTGGATGGAGCTGGAGCTGGGGCTGGATGGAGCTGGAGCTGGAGCTGGAGCTGCGCGGACTCTTCCTCCGGACAGACTGAGCGTCTCGCGGACGGAGGTCACCTCTATGCTAGTCAGGCGCAGCGCGCGCTGCTCTCGGCGCTCACGGGACTTGAAGTTTATTTTATGATGCTGACGCGACGGCTTCGGCGGGCGAGACGGTTTGAAAGAACTCAGGCTCCCAGAATGCACCGCGCCCACCAACACCAAATATGGAGGATGATTTTCTGAAAAAAGGCTTCTTTCATCCCGGACTGACGCAGCAGGCTGGCGCCACCTGGTGGCGACTAGAGGGACTCCTCGGCTCCTCCTCTCTCCTCACATTCCAGCTTCCTGTCTCTAAAGTAAATCTGCTAAAACTGTCCCACTGTTCATTGATTCCATCAGTTTGATTGTTCAGTCTCCTTGCTTCCATCATCTGAGTCTTCATGTTCAGAACACTCCAGAACACTCCAGAACGTCCTTTCACAGGTTATTGGGTCAGTTTTAATATTCTAAAGATATATTTGTTTAAATGAGAGACCATAGTTTTGTCCCCTGGGAGACAGTCTTGGTGATCTGGGAAGTTTCCTGAAAAATGAGCGTCACGTGGCTCTACATCAGCCTCATCAGTGGAGTCAGCCCTGTATTTCCTGATGTCTGACTCTGTTACTGTCGTTATGAGTTTTCATCTGGTGCTTTCACTTGTTGGAGGACCTGGATTTAAGAAATGTTTTTCTGACACACAGTACATGGTTTACCTTGAACATCGTCTCTGGAGAAGAGCTTCAAAATGCTGCTACGTGTCCTTTTTATAGTGTGTGTGTGTGTGTGTGTGTGTGTGTGTGTGTGTGTGTGTGTGTGTGTGTGTGTGTGTGTGTGTGTGTGTGTGTGTGTGTTCCATTGCTAAAACCTCTGATAAAGCGTCAACACGGTGTTTCAAATTGACTGGTTTCCTTGTTACCTGGTGACTTCCTGTAGCACTTCCTGCTGCTGCTGCCAGTAGCAGTCAGTGTTTAGATCAGACTCGTAAAAAGCTCTGACAGCTTGTTGTCTGGTTTTTAACATCTACCAGCACCAAGGGACGAGAAAGACACCAGTCAACAATAACAGGGACCCCGGTGCTTCCAGAAGACCGGCTCCGCTCCGGTCTCTGGACACTCCTCCGCTAGCTAGCTGCTGCCTTCAGGTGACTGAAGCTGCTGCGGAAAAATGAAACTCGGTGGTTCACATGAAGGCTGCGGGGACAGCTGGACTCAGGAGACACTCGGGAGACACTCAGGAGACACTCAGGAGACACTCAGGAGACACTCAGGAGACACGTGATGGACGTGTGGACGGTTTGAACACAGGAACGACTGTGAGACAACTGAGAACCGGCTCTGGTCTTTCACTTGACAGAGTCGTTCAAACCAACAACTCCTTCATTCAACATCACAGCTCTCCTCCTCCTCCTCTTCCTCCTCCTCCTCTTCCTCCTCCTCCTCCTCCTCCTCCTCTTCCTCCTCCTCCTCCTCCTCTTCCTCCTCCTCTCTCCTCCTCCTCCTCCTCCTCCTCTCTCTTCCTCCTCTCTCTTCCTCCTCCTCCTCCTCCTCCTCCTCCTCCTCCTCCTCCTCCTCCTCTCTCTTCCTCCTCCTCCTCCTCCTCCTCCTCCTCCTCCTCCTCCTCTCTCTTCCTCCTCTCTCTTCCTCCTCCTCCTCCTCCTCCTCTCTCCTCCTCCTCTCCTCCTCCTCTCTCCTCCTCCTCTCCTCCTCCTCCTCCTCCTCCTCTCCTCCTCCCCTCTCCTCCTCCTCCTCCTCCTCTCTCTTCCTCCTCCTCTCTCCTCCTCCTCCTTCTCCTCCTCCTCTCTCCTCCTCCTCCTCCTCCTCCTTCTCTCTCTTCCTCCTCCTCTCTCTTCCTCCTCCTCTCTCCTCCTCCTCCTTCTCCTCCTCCTCTCCTCCTCCCCTCTCCTCCTCCTCCTCCTCCTCTCTCTTCCTCCTCCTCTCCTCCTCCTCCTCTTCCTCCTCCTCTCCTCCTCCTCCTCTCCTCCTCCTCTCCTCCTCCTCTCCTCCTCCTCCTCCTCCTCCTCTCCTCCTCCCCTCTCCTCCTCCTCCTCCTCCTCTCTCTTCCTCCTCCTCTCTCCTCCTCCTCCTTCTCCTCCTCCTCTCTCCTCCTCCTCCTCCTCCTTCTCTCTCTTCCTCCTCCTCTCTCTTCCTCCTCCTCTCTCCTCCTCCTCCTTCTCCTCCTCTCCTCCTCCTCCTCCTCCTCCTCCTCCTCCTCTCCTCCTCCTCTCTCCTCCTCCTCTCCTCCTCCTCTCCTCCTCTCCTCTCCTCCTCCTTCTCCTCCTCCTCTCCTCCTCCCCTCTCCTCCTCCTCCTCCTCCTCTCTCTTCCTCCTCCTCTCCTCCTCCTCCTCTTCCTCCTCCTCTCCTCCTCCTCCTCTCCTCCTCCTCGCCTCCTCCTCTCCTCCTCCTCCTCCTCCTCCTCTCCTCCTCCCCTCTCCTCCTCCTCCTCCTCCTCTCTCTTCCTCCTCCTCTCTCCTCCTCCTCCTTCTCCCTCCTCCTCTCTCCTCCTCCTCCTCCTCCTTCTCTCTCTTCCTCCTCCTCTCTCTTCCTCCTCCTCTCTCCTCCTCCTCCTTCTCCTCCTCTCCTCCTCCTCCTCCTCCTCCTCCTCCTCCTCTCCTCCTCCTCCTTCTCCTCCTCTCCTCCTCCTCCTCCTCCTCCTCCTCCTCCTCTCCTCCTCCTCTCTCCTCCTCCTCTCCTCCTCCTCTCCTCCTCTCCTCTCCTCCTCCTCTCCTCCTCCTCTCTCCTCCTCCTCTCCTCCTCCTCTCTCCTCCTCCTCTCCTCCTCCTCTCCTCCTCCTCCTCCTCCTCCTCCTCCTCCTCCTCAGTTGGATGACAGATGGAGTTCAGAGCTTCAGTGTTTCACTTTAGAAGAAGGAGCTGGTGGACCTCAGGAGGAGCAGAGGCTCTGTGTCCCCCTGCTGGACCACCATCAGAACTCTATCAGAACTCCATCAGAACACCATCAGAATGTCCTCTCTCTGAGTGGACTGTCCTTCATGCCAGTATGAAGACAGCAGCAGAGTGATCAGCAGGACTGGATCTCCACCATCAGACCCTTCAGAACCCTTCAGAACCCTTCAGAACCCTTCAGAACCCTTCAGAACCCTTCAGAACTGGCACTGCTGAGTCCACCCAGCATGTCAACATGTCCGTCTCTGCAGCAGTCCCAGACATTGTCCCGTGCTCAGAGCAGCACGTCTTCCTGAAGGGAACCTCCGTCCCTCCAGGACCGTCTTTATCTGGATCTAATCCTGTCCTCGGACAAACGGGACGCTCTGGAGTCCTACACCTGTCCCGACAAGAGCAGGGGACTCCAGAGGACCAACCAGAACCTGAGTGGAGGCTCAGTCCAAACTGAGGTTCTCCACACACACACACACACACACACACACACACACACACACACACACACACACTGTGTCCCGCGGTGCTCAGCTGGAGCCGGTCCCAGTCCCGGTGCTCGGGTGGGCCCTGGTCCAGTGCTCTGGACTCACCTGTGGGGACACGGCCCGGACCACCAGGTACATGGACGTCAACAGAGTCAGCATGTCCACTCCGGCTCGTCTTCCTGCTCCAAATGACCAGAGACACCCCGGAGACACCGAGCGCACCGCCCAGCAGACTGCAGCTCCCGGCCCGCTGCACTGGAGCTGCTGATCACAACACACACACACACACACACACACACACACACACACACACACACTGCAGTCTAGTCCCTTAATGGGATTTTCGGACACAAATAGCCGCAGAGCGCTGCTAAAGCTCTTCATGTCTCAGGGAGGAGTGTCGCTGCTCACGCTTCATTCCAGACGTGGGTCCCAGCAGGGTGCCGTCCAGACCCTGCCACTGTCCTGCAAAGGTAGCTGCCTGGTCCGGCGGGGTCACGGCTTTTCACGAAGGGCAGAGGTCATGGACGGAGCGGGGGTGGAGGTTTTCTCACTGCGGCAGCCCCCAGGAGGCCGGTTCATCCCGCTGCCACGCTCGGACTGAGAAGGCAAATGAATTTTGCTCCATTTTTTTCGAGGGTGGACATGAAAAGGAGAAATCTATCTCCTCTGCTTCTTCTTTTCAGTTGGGATGCAAAATGTGCAACCTAAAGATGAGCTTACAGTTTGGATGATTGATTATTAATTTCATCTGTGGTGAATGCATTTTCACATCATTTCTGATCCGTGTTCTCTTCCATCATGCTGTGTGGAGTTGATGATGTTCTGCTGTGAGTCTCCAACACATTACACTTATTAACAGCGTTATGAACATGAAAAGTACTTCAGTGTGGAAATCCAAAAGCAATATATATAGATATATTTATATATCAATAGATAGACAGATAGATTAATTGACTGAGGGGAAAAGGTTTCCTTGACAGTGACTTCAAATGTCAGCAAGATGTGGAAAAGCTTCCAGCACCTGGTATTCCTCGGCAGGCTCCCATCCCAGAACTAACCAGGCCCTGTAGAGATCAGAGACGGGGCCATTGAAGGCCGTGTGGCCGTGAGCGAATCCAGAGGTGATGACGATGGTTCTTCTACATGTGTAACAACAAGAGTTTTCAGAACATAATGGATGGATGGATAGATATTATATATGCATGTAAATATCTGGGCAAATCATATCATCAGATAATCAGATGATTCCTCCTGTAGCTGTCATCCACAGCTTGACTCAGCACTAATTATGAAGCCCTCTGGACATACCCTCCATCTTTAAACACCTCACAATGAAGACAGTCACCTGACAGTGCTATTACAATGAGCAGTAGTCACATAACAACAAAAGTCATGTGACACTGGCAGGACCATGATAAACGTCAAGTGACAGCAGGAGGAGAAAGACAATAGTGACGGGACAATGGTAAGAGAATGACAGAAGTCAGGCAACACTGGTGAAGGGATGCCAAATGTCATGTGAAAGGGGTCAGAGGATGCCAAAGTCTTGTGATGAACACAAATATTAGCTGCTAACCCTAACCCTAATCCTAAACACCCAGGACCCTGAATGAAACAGAAGAAACACCCAGACTCCCTGACTCTGAACAGTGTGAACAAAGACTTGACTATTGTGGATCCACCTGGGATCCGGATCTGCTCAGAAACAAACAATATCCAGGATGAGTCCTCTCTACTAAAGGACGATAACTACACTCTGCATGTTCCTCTTCCACTGTGAACAGCTGATCTGTGCCTCTCCTCCTTAAGCCGGCCACACACTACAGGATTTTTTCAATCTTCCCCGATTCAGACACCACACACTACACGACAGCAGAGGACAGATCACACCCGATCTTCTTCTCCTGATCGTCTAGTATGTGGTGTCACTCCGGAGCAGACCACACACCAGCAGATTCTTCAGCCGAGAATCGGCTCCTCTCTCCTCCAAATCTCACGTCGTCCGACGTGACTTTGTGCTGTTTCCCTTCATTGCTGTTTTTACATTCATCTCCACTTTCAATAATAAGTGGAGAACTCATTCGTTCCCTCAGTTCATTCATTCACATCGGTATCGCTCCTTCAGTGCAGACCCCCCCCCCCCCCCCCCCCCCCCCCCCACGGAGCAGGGACTGTCAGCACCTCGTTAGAAAATTTAAATATTCCAGTACAGAAGAGGGAAACATAGTTTCAGATCATTTTATTATAATTTATATTTAATAATAATTCAGCTTATTAGCTCATCTGTTTGTGTGGTTTTTTTTTTACTTTTGAGTCCCGAGTGCAGCAGTAGAATAAAGTTATTAGCAGACCGTGTCAAATAAAAGCTACTTTTTTAAATCTTTTTTAAATCATCAAATATCTTAAATCATTCTTTATGTCCACAGATTTGATAGTTTAAATCAGAGTAAAAATACGTTGATTAGGAAAGTTTCATTACAGTCCGCTCTGTCTCTGAGGGCACGGAATCAGTGGAAAGTTTTTTTTTTTTCTTTTATTATTATTTTTTTCTTCCCCATTCTTCCGTGATGGTTAATAACGGAGATGAATTAAAACATTGGGATTATTGCAGGACTGGCGGAGATGCAGATATTAGATCGGAGTTTGAGTCTGAATGGAGGAAATACGGTTCATCCAGGAGCGACAGGATGAACCATCACTTCCTGTACAGCTGAGTTTAGAGCTCTGGCTTTTCTGTTTCACTGTCATATAGTGAATATATTTCACAGACATATATTCATCATCCAGCTCTGACAGCTGTGAGTGGATGTTTTTAATCAGCGGCACCCTGGTGAGACGGAGCTGTTCAGCCAATCAGGGAGCTTTATTTCGAGGGTGTGGACAGCTCTACTCGGAGCTGATCGGCGCCTCTCGGAGCTCCACACACCACAGGATCTGCGATCGGAAATATTGAACATGTTCATTATCTATGATCTCCCCTTCCGACGCCTCCCGAGAGGCTCCGACCGGAAAACATCTCTCGGAACACACCGAACACTACAGGAAGAGCGGACCCAAACTCATTAGCATACTCCCGACAATCGGACCCTGTCGGCCTCGATCGGGAGGAGAGGATCGGGGCAAAATTCGGCCCGATTATCCTGTAGTGTGTGGAGGCCCTTAGTAGACTGGCGAGTATCCCCGCCTGGCACGCCAGGGCCAGCCAATCAGAGCGAGCCTGCCAGCCACGTGGGGGCGCCGGCAGTCCAGCCAATCAGAGTGCAGGGATTTGTTTCCATTCATCCTAATGCCGGAAGTGCGCGAGTTCGAGTCAGGGGCAGGCCGCGAATTACACTTACATTTAAATATTATATTGATGATATATCTATAGAACTGACAAGTCATTCCAAATCACATCAGATATTTATTTTACAGTACTGTGATTTTAATACTTTACAATATGTACAACAGGTTTCAACATTGGCTTACAATGTTAATACATATATACACAATATTTACATTTAAAACAAACATTTACAGCAAAAACAAAAACAAAAATGCTAACTTAAGACTCTCAGTGTCAAACAAATCAGAACAAAATAACACCTGTTCAGGGCTGATATCTGCAGTAAATATGTGTAGAAACGTAACATTCTTTTTTGGTGTTTTGGATGGATGGATGGATGGATGGATGGATGGATGGATTGACTTTGTGGAGTGATCCATACTTTCAAAATTTAAATAAAGGCGCTGACAATTAAGATATGTATTAAAAACAACAACAACAACAATAGTAATAATAAATAGTAATATGAATATTAATAATAATTATGATCATCATCATCATAATGTTATTTACTTTACAATTTATAGTAATCTTTATTTGAATACCATGTTTTCCTTTCACACTTTATTTTAAAGGGATGCTTCTGCAGAGTGGACTGGATATGGAGGCCACCAGGGGTGTCCTCAGATAGCTGATGTACTGTCACCACTGCGTGTTAGATACTCCGTGTATGTTAACGTAGATGAACAGCAAGCCGAACTCGTTTTCACCAGCCAGGATCCGAGCGTCTTGCTCCTTCAATACAGTCTTCTTAAGACAGCTTAAGACATACAAACTGTGGCTTGAAAAGGTCGAGTGAAACTGAAATACATGAAATGGAAAAGAAAAAACACATCAGTTTGTAATCAGAAAAATAGCACATAATGAGCATCAAACAGTGCATTAAACTTAATCAAACTGCCATCCTCAAACTCACAGATTCTTACAACAGCAGGATTGATTCATTCATATGCTGATTAGATCGTCAACACATGAGAAAAGCTGCATTAACATGCTTCAGCATTACAACAGACTAGAGGATGAATGGGATCTGTCTACTTCCTGGTAACACACAGCAGAAAAACGATCTCCAGCAGAGCTTCCACAGCTTACAAAGACAACACATTCTCATTTCTTTAGTTATTAAACACTTTTGAACTTACAGCTGTTGTTTTCGGAGGCTTAGATGAGCTTTGAGACACAGGAGAAACTCAGATGATAGCAGACAGACTGATAACACGTTTCCTAGGCTGAGCTTCTGATTCCCACAATGCATCAACTTCATTTCAAAATAAAAGGCAGATAAACACACATTGACTGCATAACATTTTTTTCTTTTTAGCATGCACTTTTTAATATGAATTCCAACAAATGAACTCTGAAATATTTATTAGAATTTATGAACTTTTTTAAACTTATTTATCAGACACATTTTACTGAGGGCAGAACACTCCCCGCCTGGCATTACTAATGCCACTGTTACTTTTCAGATCAGTCACTTTTCAGTTGTTCTCCAAGAGAACAACAACATCCAAGATGGGACGCAGGTAAGTCTTTGAGACACCTTGAGATGATGTCTTCACTTCCACTTTCCTAACCCTCCCATCACTGCTCGGGATGGTCGATGTGATCATGGCCATTGTCCATTCATTCCTCGGTGCTTGATTTTGTTTCAGAAGCACAATGTCACCTGTTTGAAGATTGCGACATGTTTTATGCCACTTGCGCCTGAGGGGTGTTGAGATACTCATTCCTCCAGCGGCCCCAGAATTCATTTGCAAGCGCCTGCACCTGCTTCCACTGGTTCTTGAGTAGATCTTTGGCAGTGAAATCTCCTGGCGGAGGAGGCACATGTTGCTTTTGGGTCAAGAGCATTGCTGGGCAGAGCAAGAATGGAGATGACGGATCTGTTGAGATGGGAACTAGAGGTCTCGCGTTGATGATGGAGGATACCTCAGCCATTAAGGTACAAAGCACCTCATGTGTCAGACGGGTGTGTTTGTTCTGCAAAAGCATTGAGTCCAGTATTTTGCGTGTCACCCCGATCATCCTCTCCCAGACACCTCCCATGTGGGATGCATGAGGAGGGTTAAACTCCCACGTGCATCCGTTGGTGTGGAGGTAGTTGAGGATGTTTGGCTGATTGTCGTTCGATTGCGTCATGCCGAGTTCCACGCTGGCTGCAATGAAGTTTGTGCCCCTATCTGATCGGAGTTGCTTTGCTGGCCCTCTAATAGCAAAGAATCTGCGTAATGCGTTTATGCAGCTGTTGACATCCATAGACTCAATGACTTCCATGTGGACACCTCTTGCAGTCATGCACGTGAACAATATGGCCCACCTCTTGCTGTCAGCTGCACCGCCTCGTGTGATGACTTTCCATGGACCGAATACATCCAGACCGACGTAGGAGAAAGGTGTAGAGGTGTCGAGTCTCTCAGGAGGGAGATCCGCCATTTTTTGAGTTTCCATTTTGCCCCTGAGTTTTCGGCATGTTACACAGTGGTGAATAATTGATGACACCAGTCTTTTACCAGCCACAACCCAGAGTCCAGCTTGCCGAATGGCTCCCTCTGTGAACTGCCTTCCTTGGTGCATTACCTTTGTGTGGTAGTGTTTTGCTACCAGCTTAGTGACATGGTGATTGTTAGGGAGAATGACAGGGTATTTGACCTCTGTCTTCAGAGACGAGTGTCTGAGACGGCCCCCAACTCTGATGAGGCCTTCACTCATGTAAGGGTCAAGAGCTAAGATGGTACTTGAACTTGGGACAGGTTGCTTGGCTTGGAGAGCAGCATACTCCTCTGGGTAGGTAGTTCTTTGAACAGACTGGAGAATGAGCTCCTGAGCTTTTTGCAGTTCTTCAGGAGTGCGTGGCTTGTTACACTGATGCCAGCCTTTGCATGAGTGATGAGATGAGTTGACAGTTGTGTGAGAGCGGGCTTGATGAATCAGAAAGTCCTCACCGTGCTCCCAGGTCAGTTATGGGGTTCCTCAAGGGTCCGTGCTCGGGCCAATTTTATTTCTGTTATAGATGCTTCCTTTAGGGAACATAATTAGAAGTGACGATATCAATTTTCATTGCTATGCAGATGACACACAACTGTATTTATCTATGAAACCTGATCAAACTAATCAAATAGACAGACTCAGTGACTGTATCAGAGAAATTAAATCCTGGATGACTACGAACTATCTCCGTCTGAATCCTGGCAAAACAGAGGTCATTATACTCGGCCCCCATAAACTGAGCAAGTGTCTATCTGAACAGATTATCACCTTAGATAACGTCAGTGTATCCTCCTCCTCTACTGTGAGGAACCTCGGGGTCTTATTTGATCAGGATATCTCCTTTAAAGCACACATCAACCTGGCTTGTAAAACAGCATATTTCCACTTGCGCAACATAGCTAAAATAAGAAACATTCTACCTAGAAGCAATGCAGAAAAACTCATCCATGCATTTGTTTCCACTAGACTGGACTACTGCAACTCCCTTCTCGCAGCCTGCCCAAAAAGTGCATTAAAAAACTTTCAGTTGGTTCAAAATGCGGCCGCCAGATTATTAACCGGAACTAGAAGACGTGAACACATTACTCCCGTTCTAAAATCTCTTCACTGGCTTCCAGTCGAGTTTAGAGTTAGATTTAAAATCCTTCTCCTCACTTACAAAATCCTAAATGGGATGGCTCCGACCTATCTCCAAGATGCTTTAACGCCTTATCAACCAATCAGAGCACTCCGCTCTCAAAATGCAGGGTTACTGGTGACTCCTAGAGTCTCTAAATGGACACTAGGTGGAAGAGCCTTTAGCTATCAGGCACCATTTTTATGGAACCAGCTTCCAAGTGGTGTCAAAGAGGCAGACACAGTCTCCACATTTAAGGTGAGGCTCAAGACGTTTCTCTTCAATGCAGCCTATGATCAGGTCAGCTAGGGATTCTAAACCAAACTAAACTAAACTAAACTAAACTAAACTAAACTAAAACAAACCAAACCAAACTAAAGTAAACCAAACCAAACTAAACTAAACTAAACTAAACTAAACTAAACTAAACTAAACTAAACTAAACTAAACCAAACTAAACTAAACTAAACTAAACCACACCAAATTACACTAAACAAAATTAAACTAAACCAAACTAAATTAAACTAAACTAAACTATACTAACTAAATACTAGTTTAAACAGTTAAGTATCCACAAAGCTGCCCTGGGAGCTAGAATGCTGTGGGAAGTACGGTGCACTGAGCCCTATCCTCTAATGTCTGAATGTTATTCCCTTTAGTCCGTTCATTGCTTTTCACCTGTTGTCCCCCCCTTCGAGGGGGAGTCTTCTCCAGTTTCAGTTGCTGACTCCACTATTATGAGGGCCTATGAACAAGCTCCGTCTGGACCGGGAGGACACTCCTGTTGGTCCTGCCCGTGGACTGGCTTCAGTTCTACCTCTGGGATCCGTGGTTCTTGTGCTGGACCGTCCAACGGACTGTCCTCAACATAGTCCTAGGCTTTACTTCTTATTGTCTCATGCTAGCTGTTGCCAAAGCTGTCCGTCCCTGGGAGAGGGATCCCTCCATACTGTGGTTCTCCCCAAGATTTCTTCTTCTCCCACTGGGTTTTTGGAGTTTTTTCTTGCTGGATGTGAGGGTCGAGGGCGGTGGTTGCTTCGTTCTATCTCGTTACTGTAAATATTGACATATTACCATTATGCTTATTCACTGTTTTTACTTTTACCGACCAATGTAACATCTTGAAGCCCTCTGAGGCAACTGTTGTTGTGATACTGGGCTATACAAAAATAAATTGATTGATTGATTGAAAGGCAATGGCACGCACTGATGACTTCCATGTCGAGAAGAGGTTGAAGCGTTCTGGTGTGAGGCCCTTTTTTTTGAATGTTTGTGGCAAGAGTAGTGACTTGTCTGATTTCGATGTCTTTTTCAGGGTGCATGAGATCAAAGGGCTGAAATGTCTCTGGTTCGGGAGGTTTGTGGAGGAAGTCAGGCCCTTTGAACCACATAGTGTCCATGAGCTGTGATGGGGGAACAGATCTGGTTGCTAGATCTGCAGGGTTTTGCTCTGATACGACATAGTGCCACTGTTCAGGGGTAGTAGTCTAACGTATCTGGTGGACACGGTTGTGGACGTACACGTAGAAGCGCTTCGCCTCGTTGCAGATGTAACCAAGGACCACTTTGCTATCGCAATAGAATTTGACAGCATTTGGTTTGTGATCCAGTTCATCCAGGATGAGCTCAGCTAACTCGACCCCGAGAACAGCTCCACATAGTTCAAGGCGAGGTATTGTGGGCTCTTGGTGTGGTGACAGTTTTGCTTTTCCGAGCACAAATCCGACTTCACAATGTTCTTGTTCGTTGACTGTTCTTAGGTATGCCACTGCTGCAATCGCCCAGCTCGAAGCATCAGAAAAGATGCACAGTTCAGTGTAGGTGGACTCTGAGAAAAGTCGGTACATAGCAGCATGGGACTTGAAGACTGCACAGATCTTTGAGGGACGTTTTCCATGCTTCCCATGTGTTCTTTTTGTCCTCGGGGAGAGGAGCATCCCAATCTTGAACACCGTTGGCAAGTTCACGCAGCAGCAGTCTGCCTTTTATTGTCACAGCTGCTGCTAATCCCAAGGGGTCAAAGATGCTGTTAATCATGGAGAGCACGCCGCGGCGGGTGTCGGGTTTGTCATTCACCGCTACCTTGAACGTAAAGGTGTCTGTGTTTATGTCCCAGCAGAGGCCCAAGCTTCTTTGCGCTGGTAGAGTGTTGTCGTCAAGGCTTAGGTCTTTGATACCTGTGGCTAGATCTTCGGGCTCAAATGCCTGCATGACCGAAACACTGTTTGAGGCAATTTTGTGGAGCTTGACATTAGACTTGGCTAGGGATGCACATATGCGCTTGAGCAGGTCTATTGCTGCAGATTCGGTGGGAAGCGAAATCAGCCCGTCGTCCACATAGAAATGTCTCTCGACAAAGTGCCTTGTGTCGCTTCCGAACTTGGGCTCGCCCTTCTGGATCGCTCTCCGAAGGCAGTGGATCGCTACTGCTGGCGATGGGCTGTTTCCGAAAATGTGTACGCGCATGCGGTACTCCTGCACTTCTTTTGATAGGTCGTGGTCCTTGTGCCATAAGAACCTGAGATAATCCCTGTGGTCGGGTCTCACAAGAAATCCGTAAAACATTTGCTGGATGTCAGCCGTGATCGCGACAGGCTCCTTTCTAAACCGAATGAGTACACCGAGCAAGGTGTTGTTGAGGTCTGGGCCTGTCAGTAGCACTGAGTTGAGGGACACACCAAACTGTTCAGCGCTGGAATCAAAGACAACCCTTATCTGACCGGGTTTCTGGGGGTGATATACCCCAAAGGTAGGCAGGTACCAACATTCAGCATCATCATTGATGGGTGGTGCAATTTCTGCATGCTTGTTCTCGAACAGCTTTTCCATAAACTCTGAGAACTGTCGCTGCATCTGTGTGTTTTTTGTTAGGTTGCGTCTTAGGGAGCTGAGTCTCGACACTGCTTGGTCTCTGTTGTTAGGGAGTGGCAAACGGGGAGAACGGAATTGCTGTTTTCATCCTGATAGACCTCTTTCTCCATTATTTTTAGAAAAGTCTCATCCCCGAAGGACATGGCACATTTGTTATCACTCTCTGTACGTTCGAAGACATTCTGTCCAAGCTTCTCTTCAGCTGTAGGTGTCTTTCGAATGTGTTTAGAGAGGCCTGTCCCATGCTCCCCGCAGTAGCATGATTTCTCTTTGATGTTGATGCTGTTATGGCAAGGAGTGAGGTGAGATGGACGGCCGTTAGGAAGCACGTGAGTTTTGTACACATTGACAGTTGGTTTATGAGCACTGACACATACTTCACCCATGATCACCCACCCTAAGTCCAGTCTCTGCGCAAAGGGGGCATTGTGGGGCCCGTTGACGTGTTGCCGCACCTTGTGGACTTGAATGATGTCTCTGCCCAGTAGGACTGCTATCTGGGCATCAGGATCGCGTTTGGGAATGTGGGGGGCCAGATGTTTTAAGTGGGCATGTGCAAGGGCGATTTCAGGTGTTGGTATTTCATCTCGGTTAAACATTATTTCATCACATTCGATGAGAGGGGGAAGATCCAGACGCAAACCTCCGTTGACTGGCTCGATTTGGAACCCCGCTGCCTTTCTGCCAAGCATTTCCCTTAGACCAGCACGCGTCCTCATATTGTATATTAGCGGGCTGCCTTTTATGCCAAAGAGTTCAAAGAATTCTGGGTTCGCTAATGAACAATTGCTCTGATCGCCAAGGATCACATACATCTTGACAGAGCGTTCTGGGTGGTCTTTGGGGAACACTTTGACCAAGCACACCTTGGTGCAGGAACGTGGAGGGCTGCCTTCACCGCAGATCTCAGTGCACCGTGATGTCACCTCAGGCGGAGCGCCTTCATGGGATTCTGCCTCTTGTTCAGGTGTGGCTGGTGACTGAGGTTGTTGGGTTGTGTCGGGGTGCAAGGCAGAGCAGTGTTTTTCACTTTGGCACTCATCACATTTAAGTGTTATTTGACCGTCTCTGACAGTGTGATTGGGAGAGCAACATTTGAAGCAGCGCCTGTGTTCTTTGAGTATGTTGCGTCTTTCTTGTAATGGTTTCATCCGAAAGGCCCTGCACTTGTTTAAGGGATGTGGTTTCTTGTGAACTGGGCAGTAACGTGTCAGATCCTCATCTTTGTTACTTGTGGCAGTGGTTGCATTGATGTCAGTTTTGTGGACAGAAATTGGTGTTTTGTAATTGTTTGGTTTGAATGGAGCTCTCTCACCTTTGCTGTAGGGCTGGCTGTTGTATGTTAAGGTGAAACTTGGGTTGTTTCTGGCTTTGGCCTGCTGCTGATTGAATGTCACGAAGAATGAAAAAGGGGGGAATGTGACCTCATAATTTTGCTTGTATTTTGAGCCTGTATGGATCCACTTATCCTGTAGGCTTGGAGGTAGTTTTTCAACAATTGGCCTGATGCCACAAGGAGGGTCAAGATAAGCCAAACCTGGAAGATATCCCTCATTTTTAGCAACCAACAGCTCCATAAGCAAATCACTGAGCTCCCTGAGTTTCACATTGTCTCTGTTTGTAAGGCGAGGGAAAGAGTCGAGCTTTTTGAAGAGGGCATTTTCAACAATCTCTGGAGTTGCATAGCACTCATGGAGTCTGTCCCATGACATTTCTAATGCAGCTTTGGGGTCAGTGATGTAGACAGCTCGAATTCTTTTAACATAGTCAGAGGACTCTTTACCGAGCCACTTGACAAGGAGGTCTAACTGTATGTGAGGCCTGCTTCTTCAGTTGCATTTAGGAAAGATGACTGCCACGCTCTAAAGTTCTCTGGGGTGTCGTCAAACTTGAAAAGTCCTGTTGTGATTAGCTCTCTGCGTGCGAGGAACTTGGCAAAGTCCACCATAGGTGAGTTGTTGCGATCATTGGGATGAGGGTTATGTGGACTTACTTTGTCTCTTTGTTGGCTGAAAGACTGATTTACCGTGGGTGTCTTATTGTACATTGGGGGAGAGCGGCTTTGTGCAGGTGTCATCGGTGGGAATGTCAGCAGTGTTTTTGGAGGGGGATTTTCATCATGTTGAGGTGCTTTATCTTGTGGCGGTTCAGCTGGAACATGCTGATTTTGATGCTGCACATACTCTGCTGTTCTTTGTTGGATGAGTTGTGGTGGGACTGAACTACTTGAGCTGCTTTGGTCATCCTGTTGTGCGACTGCTTCCAAGAATTCGGCTTTTGCTGTTGCAGCTGCTGCTTCCTTTTTAATTTCTAATAATTCCATATCTGCTTCCAGTGCTGCCTGTTGTTGTTTGATTTCTAATTGCTTTTTGATGTAGGCTGTTTTGGCGAGTGCAGCTTCTGCTGAGGCCCGGGCCATGGCAGCTGCTTCAGCCATGCTGGACTTTGTAGAGGATGAGTGTTTGGACTTAGCTTTAGATGCTGCCTTCGATGAAGCTGGGCGGGTCTGTGCGGCTTCAGGGACAGCTGATTCCTCTTTGTGACTGCTTGCTTGATTGTTGTCCATTGCTGCATCTCGATTTTCACCTTTCGCCAACTGCTGGAACGGCTTTTCACTGTACTGTCACCACTGCGTGTTAGATACTCCGTGTATGTTAACGTAGATGAATTGATTTGTTCTTGCTCGGGGGGTCATAACAGAACAACATTGAGAACCACTGGTTTAAACAGTCCCCTTGTCACTGACCTTTCATATTTTGAGATGCATTTTACAAAAGGACATCACAGACTAGTGTAATAAAATAAAAACATAAGACAACATTGTTCCATCTGCTATTGCTGTACTGAACAAGGTACCTCGCTGACTTACTTGCCAATCTATGTTAAATGCTGTTTGTTGTTCTTTGTTGTATATTCTCTGTTTTTGGAATTGTCTTACTGTCTTACTTGTGGTGTGTGTGATGGTGTCCATAACATCTTGAACTGACATGAAAGGCTGTGGAAACAAATTTCCCTTCACGCTGCCGCTGTCTGGCCGCTGTCTACACGTCCAAAAAGAACCCGAAACACCCTCCACCTCCAAATCAACCTGAAACGTCCTCCACCTCCAAAATCAACCCAAAGCAAAACCAGGCTGAAGCACATGGTCCAGCTAACTATGAGCTACTTTTAGAGATCTGTGAATTTACTTGGGTTTTGAATGAACAATGATGAATGAATGATGAGTTCATTTTAAAATTTGTGAATTTAACGTTGAGGTAGTTCATGCAGAAAAATAATAATGCATTGGTTTTATACAGCACTTTTCTGGACACTCAGACGCTTTACATTGAATTCCTCATTCTCTCCATACTGGGTGGAGGTAAGCTGCCGCTGTAGCCACAGCCGTCCTGGGGCAGACTGACGGAAGCGAGGCTGCCAGTCTGCGCCATCAGCCGCTCCCACCACCACCATTCACTCTCACACTGCTATCATAATTAGGCAAGGTGGGTGAAGTGTCTCGTCCAAGGACACCTGCAGGAGCGGGGATCGAACCGCCAACCTTCCGGTTATGAGACGACCCGCTCTACCATCTGAGCTGCTGTCGCCCCATTAAAAATGAACTTGGCAGCACCGATATCACCAAAGAAGAACATTCAGTGCCATCAA
This sequence comes from Salarias fasciatus, assembly GCF_902148845.1. Classification (NCBI taxonomy): domain Eukaryota; kingdom Metazoa; phylum Chordata; class Actinopteri; order Blenniiformes; family Blenniidae; genus Salarias; species Salarias fasciatus. Next base: position 38,394 of record NC_043750.1, read on the forward strand.
TCAGTGGTCATTTCATCATCCGTTTACTGAACCAAAATCCACAAACCCCAGAGTGTAGACCGCAACAAACATGTCCGGGTCTCCATTTGGGTCCATGGAGATTCACTGAGGCCGGCGGTGTTCCTGCAGGACTCAAAGATTGGGTGAATGATGCTCTTCAGATAGTCTTAGTTCCTGGTCCATGAGGCCCTCTGGTTCCTGGTCCCTGAAGACCAGGTCCTGTGCCGGTGCTCTGGCGCTCACCCCCGGATCCCACAGCACACGTTTCTGGAGCGTTCGGCCGCGTCGCGCTGCGTCGCGCTGCGTCGCGCTGCGTCGCGCTGCGTCGCGCTGCGTCGCGCTGCGTCGCGCTGCGTCGCGCTGCGTCGCGCTGGCCGCAGCAAATACGTTGCCATTGTAGTGTTCGGGAGCAGTTCCACATCCAGCGCTCGCTCGCGTGCGTCACCGACGCGAGCGGCACGCTCAGCCGCGTCCGGGATAAAAATACGCGTCCCACCCATTTTTTGGCCGCGGCCGCACGCGAGCGCGTCAAGCTCCGCTGTTTGGATAGCTCCAAACAGGAAAGAGAACTGAAACAACTTCTGTTTCAAAATTAAATAATTTGAAACGTTTACATTTTGGTTGTTGTCAGAGATGTTCACTGAAGTATCTTTGTAAAATCTTCAGCACTTATATTGTGCCAGGTCACAAGTTTTGGTTAGTCATGTAGTTATACATCTATTTGTAACATTGTTTTATATTATGCATTTTGTCATGAATAAAGCTCATAAATATCCAAGAAACTGAATATGTGCATATTTTGATATTTTAATACATTTGTGGAGTAAAAAAAAATAGCATATGGTTTGTTTTCCATGTAGTGGTGATGTTTGTCCTCTTAACGCAGTACGTTTGTGTGCTTATTTTATTGTGAAAGGGTCATGGAGTTAAACGCGCAGCACAGACGGAGTGGGTCGGTCTGTGTTCACTTCCGGATGCGCAGCTAAACTATCGCCATGGATGAAGAGAGACTCATTGTGGAAGTTGAGAAACTGTTTGGCAAAGAAACGACGAATGAATGAGTTGTTGTTGTTGTTCGGGCTTTTAGTCCTCTCAGTATATTGCAGGATCTTGAACATCGCGCGCATGCGCTTCACAGTGTTTTGGCGCTCTGCTCTAGAGCGCAGGAGAAGGCGTGCAGTGGGCGTTGACGCGTGCACACAAACGGACGTGAGCGCGCAGCGGCGCGCCGCAGGGAGACTGTGGGATCCGGGGGTCAGGCGGCGCTGAGGGAAGTGGTTTCTGATGGGACCCTCAGAGCCTCAGCTCCTTCACTGGGCCTGCAGGTCCTGAAACTCGTCCTGATTCAGGCAGAGCTCTGATGAGCCCACCGGTGAAGTCACCTCCCTCTCAATGGAACTGAAGAACAACTTCACACATTCCGGCAGTACCACGCTCTGCCGCTCCAGCTGTAGCAGTACCACGCTCTGCCGCTCCAGCTGTAGCAGTACCACGCTCTGCCGCTCCAGCTGTAGCAGTACCACGCTCTGCCGCTCCAGCTGTAGCAGTACCACGCTCGGCTGCTCCAGCAGTACCACGCTCTGCCGCTCCAGCTGTAGCAGTACCACGCTCTGCCGCTCCAGCAGTACCACGCTCTGCCGCTCCAGCAGTACCACGCTCTGCCGCTCCAGCAGTACCACGATCCGCTGCTCCAGCAGTACCACGATCCGCTGCTCCAGCTGTAGCAGTACCGCGCTCGGCCGCTCCAGCTGTAGCAGTACCACGCTCTGCTGCTCCAGCAGTACCACGCTCTGCCGCTCCAGCTGTAGCAGTACCACGCTCTGCCGCTCCAGCAGTACCACGATCCGCTGCTCCAGCAGTACCACGCTCTGCTGCTCCAGCTGTAGCAGTACCGCGCTCGGCCGCTCCAGCTGTAGCAGTACCACGCTCGGCCGCTCCAGCTGTAGCAGTACCACGCTCGGCCGCTCCAGCTGTAGCAGTACCACGCTCGGCCGCTCCAGCTGTAGCAGTACCACGCTCGGCCGCTCCAGCTGTAGCAGTACCACGCTCGGCCGCTCCAGCTGTAGCAGTACCACGCTCGGCCGCTCCAGCTGTAGCAGTACCACGCTCGGCCGCTCCAGCTGTAGCAGTACCACGATCCGCTGCTCCAGCAGTACCACGCTCTGCTGTTTCCCCAAACAGCGATGGAGGACAGACACGGAGACACGGAGACACGGAGAAGCCGTTTTGCTGTGACTTTAATTAATCAGGAAATCAAACAGGAGTCCCGACATGTGAAGTCGGGTCACGGCTTGGCCCCCCTGTGGGGGTCCACGTAGTCGCCCGGCGGCAGCAGCGGGCTGAAGCGCAGCAGTGGCAGGTCGGCGGCCGGACGGCGGTCCTTGGCCGGGGGCCAGCCCTCCCTGTGGCCCCGAGCCGGCGGCGGCGGCGGTGGCGGCGGCTCGCAGTGCCCCTCCAGAGGACGCCGGTTGTTATTGAGATCCTGTGGGGAGACGCTGCCACTGCTGTGGCAGCGAACGAGGAACGCCCCCCGGTGGCGGCGGTGGTAGAACATGGCGGCTGCTGCCAGCAGCATCAGGATGAGGCAGCTGAGCAGGAAGAAGAGGACGTAGACGCCTTTGGTCTCCGGGGACAGGCCGGAGCTGCAGCCTGCGGACAGACAGGGGTCAGCGGCGGACCGGAGCCTCCGGCGGCTCGCCGTCGCCAGAGGTACCTGAAGCCTTCAGGTCGACGCAGACGGTTCCTCCGGACCCCAGCCGGGACTGGTCCTGAAAACCCGGTCTGCAGCGGCACGAGTACGAGCCGAACTGGTTGACACAGTCTGCGTTGACGTCACACAGCACCAGCTGCGTCCCACACTCATTCACATCTGGAACGGTCAACACACTGCCGGTCAGGTTGAGTCTGGAGAGTGGCGCCAACACTCGGTCTTCAGATCACAGCACGCATTTGGAATGTGACTCCACCTTGAGGCTGAGCAGATTCATCGCATTAAAACATCTGCACTCACAAGCTCCTTCTTTCCTCCACTTCCTCGTGTTCTTTGTTCACGCTCCCGATAATTGAATAAACGAATACTGCAGAAATAATTCCAGGAAGTTTCTCAACTGCAGACATTCTGCTCTCTTCCGCTCTCGCCTTCTGCTCAGGCAGGTGACCAACAGCAGCGTCCCGTCTTAACAGAAGGTCTCCAGACGTCGTCTAAAACGAGTCGTTTTTTAATAATGTAAATTATGAGTCACAATATAAATAAGATTTTCATAAGAATAAAAGGTTTGGAGTCTGGCAGTAGTTTCTTGTCCAATAGCAGACCAATCAGATTCAAAAGAGAAATTTCCCATTAGCACATATCCGTATACAGCGGTCCATCGTTCTCTGCTCACTTCACGTCTTGCATGCATCGGGACGGGATCACTAAACTAGTCCGGTTTGACCGGTGATGCAGGCCAGTTCCAGGCTACCGTTTATCTGAGCTGCCAGCCTTCATCCTCCATGAAGGCCCATGCTGTGAAGATTCCTCAGATCATTCTGGGATGAAATATAACCTTTATCATAGCGGGATCTTCTCACGGCTGTCTCTAATCAGGAAATGAGGGCCATATCACCTTAACGGTTTGGAGATGATGATATAAAGATTGTAATTTGAAGGTATTTAAAGAAAACTGTTCTTGGGTTGTTATATTTGGTTGATAGTTGGAGATGACGGTGCAGTTCTACTCCTGCATCATCATTTTGAACAGAATTGAATTACATCGTCAGCAAAACAAAAACTTCTTGGTGTTCTACTGCTTCAGGTCTTTATATTCCATATCAGTCTTTTTCATTAGTTTTGAATCTTCTTTGAATTAACATGTTTATGCATTACATTTGTCTACTGTGACAGATGCTAAAGGTATCTTACTTTTATTAACTTCATATGTAGGATTTGCCAGATATGCACCAAGTCCTTGCTTTGCAAATTAAAGTTGAATTTCAGGTTTAGAGGCTCCTGTCCTGAGACTAGAGGGTCCAGGCCTGAGTGAACTTTTTTTTTTTTTGAGTTAGCATTTTTCCTTGAGTTCTGAATAAATGGAAATAACTAACTGTGGAAGCAGCTGGAAGGAAAGGCCTGTCTGAGATGTCAGACTCTTGTGAGCCGTGTACTTATTTATATATTCTCACATTTTTTCAGTCAAACAACGTGAAACATTTCACATGTTTGAGGACACTTTCAGCTAAATAAGGTAAAAATGAACTTTCACGAATAAAAATGGTATACTGATCATGTTTCAAAAAGTTTTCCCAACAGCGTTTCCACTGAATTTTATCAAAAGCATTCCTCTAAAACGGAGCCAAACGACTTCCTGTGGTTAAATCATCCCAAAGACTCACAGGACAGAGGACCTGAAAAAAACCCCAAATGCAGAACTGTCCCTTTAAAATGACTCGTCCCGTCAGTGAATCTCAATGTGAGGAGCTGAATACAAAAAACTTAAAGGGGACGTTGATCGGCCGGTTTTGCTCGTTCATATTTAATTTCTAGCCCCCCTAGAAGACCTATACAGGATAAACGGTACTGAAAGCTTCTTAGATCTGTGTCTTTTACTGCGCTGCTTCCCTGCTTTTCCTCCTTCCTCCGAAAACGCTCTGTTCAGTTGACTCCATCCCAGTCTCATCCATGTGCACATCCCACTCGCTGTGATTGGTCACACCCACTTTGCCGATAAGGAAGTGGAGATAACTGTTGCCATATCAGCTGTTTGTGAAATGGCACATTCTTCAGAAATCCAGCCTGAACTTTTGAACATATTGTGCCTCTTCTGTGGAATCACTTCCATTTAAAGGTTGTATAGAAGATCTTTATTACTAACAAAAATGAATTAAAGCTAAAAAATGGCGTTACTAAGCTGCAGCAGCCTTGTTTTTATCATGATCAAAAAAATAAAATAAAAATTAATCAACTCTGGAGGTTGTAAAAGCAACATTACTTTAGCCAATCAATAAGGAGGTAGCCTCGTTATCTATTGGTTTTCTAACGTGTCAATCAACCTCTCTACATTTTTAGCGTAACTGTCATGCTCCTACGCACTTTACGTCCTGTTGTCGGCACAACACTCCCCCGTGCGCTCCACCCCGCTCCCCCCATGCTAAGCTCTGCTGCTGCAATCAACACCTTTTCACATGTAGACTTGAGACAATTTTTCTTAATCATAGCTACAACGTGCTGCCATTTGGCGAAAATGTATGTTTAATCTTAAAACAAGACTCGTATGAAAAAGTCCGGAGAGTGAGAGGAGGAGGGGGGTTTGTTCACGTCTGCAGGCTGCAGCCACACAGATCAGCTGTGAGCTCCGAGTCTGCTCCAGTCCTGCAGCTCCACACAAACCTCCCCGTCCTCCTCTGATCCACCGAGACCAGGGACGGCTCAGGGACAGGGTTTTACTCATATTGGCTGTGTTTAGTGTTGTTCAAAAGGACACGTTGGTAGCTATGTGTTAGCGCTATGATGCTAAGTTGCTACATGCTACTTGCTGCGTCAGGAGGAGGCGTTCCTCCGGAGAGAGCAGGGGAGGAGGGGTGTCGGTCACGCATGCGCAGCATTTCAAAAAGGACTAACTGTCACTGGATTTCTCCCTCCGTGGAAAATCCTCTATACAACCTTTAATTTCACGTTGCGTTCAAGGACCTCCTTGGTGGTGTGGTGCATTCAAAGACAGTTGGTGATGACTGCTGGCTCTCCTCTGGGACTCAGACGTGTAAACAGCCGATTGTAAAAATATTTATTTGCGCCTACAGTGTTTCCTGCAGGATAAAAGTTTAGCCAGGGGGGAAAGTGCGTTGCCGAGCGGGGGGAGCGATGCCGGGCAGCGCGCTGCTCACACGGAGTGTCCAAGCGGCCGCCGCCGCTGCTCCGCGGTGCGCAACTGCTAATTAGCTGCAGACGCGGCACTATTTTTTTTATTTTTCCTGTCCGTTGTCCGGGTGCTGCAGAATTTAGCGCGGGCTGGGCGCCCGGACTGAAAAGGTCTGGCAGAAACCCTCATGGGATGATTGTATTTTCACTGACCTGCTGCAGTGACGCTGCTCTGATAATAAACCTGCTACGTCTTGGTGTAGCACACGATGTGCTATCATGCTAGGATAGCTCCGATGCACCACAGACATGCTGCACTGTGTTTTCGTTTCAGCTTGTAGTGATCCCACGCTTTGCGTCCCAAAACGCTCACTATCATTATTATTATGGTAGAAAACATTCACCCCTTGCCCCGTGTGGCAGATAACCCCGCTATTTACTCACCAAACAGAAAATTCATCTGCCGTTGGCGGCTGTTAATTTCGGACGTTGGTGGTAATTCTAACTTTTTTGCGCTATTCCCCTATCAGCTGATGATTTCTTCAAGCACCCAACCTTACCATCTGAAATAACTTTTATAGCTAACACAAAATAAACACAGGACACTGAAAAGTTCTAACTTACCGCTTGCCAAACAGTGTCGTGCAAAATGCCGTCGGCAGACAGAGACTGGAGGATTTGTCTTCTTCTGACCCGGAAAAAGAAATAATTTCCACTGCTGCCTGGCGACTTCGTCTTCAGGAAAGCCAAATAAAACTGCCTTTCCAGGATATCCAAATAAACATTTTCTGGGAGCCATGTTCTCTGGATCTAACACCAACACACACACACCAGGCACAGAGAAGCCTGGCCGGGTCTCAGCATGACCATATAAGGAAGTCTGGATCACATCGACGTCTCAACGGTCCAGCTTGAAAAACCCTCAGTGAACCAGAGCCTTCACAGCCAGGAAGAACTGTTTTCAGGGCTTGCGGGCAAAAACATGAACCGCATTACTGGACACTTTGGTGTCGTTTCACATTGGTATCAGACTATTTAATAGTGTTTACAGGTTTAAAAAAGAGTTTCAGTGATCAACGTCCCCTTTAATCTATCAACAACGATATATCTGCTCTGGTCACCGAGATCAAAACCGAAGCTGAACTGAAGGTTTAAACTGTTTTATTCAGTTTCCCAACTGAAACGTAATGTTTGAGTCAGAGGTAGTAATTCTAACTGGACGAGGTATCGAACCCGTGTACCAGCCCTGCGCCGCCATCTGACTGGCAGCAGGGATCAAGACGCCGGCTTTGTTCTGCCTCGTCACACCTCGATTCATTTCATCAAAAGAAAAAGTGACTCATACGCCACATTTCCAATAAAACACCGACACTGTGACCGTGAGCTGGAGTCAGCGGGCCGAGTCAGTGGAGTTAGAGCTCTGATCTGGAGGAGCTGGACCCGGCGGTACCTGCAGTCGACACAGACATGAGCACAGCGCTCCTCCGGTTCCCCCCGAGGACGTCTCCTGCAGACACCAGGCCCTGCAGAGCCGAGTGGATGGCGCCGTGGACATGGACGCTTCCAGGCCTCCGAGCAATCTGCAGCCACAGGATGTACAAGGCGCCGGCGTGTAACCTGCAGACACACACACAAAACGGAGTTTCCATTACCCCTGGAAAAGCACAAACCTGAATCAGCGGCGGATTTAACAAATTTGGGGCCCAAGGCAAAGGCAGGAATGGGGCCCTCTGAAATGAGAAGACAACACACACACCATTGTGATACTCACTAGCTGCTCATCTCCACACGTCGACAGCTGACCCTCCCAAACAGGTGTCGACGTCGCCGTTACACTTGCTGGTTGTTGTGGATATTGTATTTTATTTTGATTCAGACTAAGTTTGAACATGATAAATACCATGAACAGTAAAGCCTCAGTTGCAACACCTGTCTCATTAAAACCATCTGCACACAGGCGTCAGTTTAGGGGGGGACGGGGGGGGGGACTCACACAAATCCTTCACATGTAGCCATTGTAACCCCGGTTATTTTCAGTAGTACTTAACATTCCGACGCTCCTGAACGCACCATGCGCTGATTGCAGAGACGCACACAGACATTCACGAGGATTAAAAAAATAAAAACAGCGTGCGGCTGCTCTAAATGTGCTCTGTTCCACTGGAACAGTTGGTCCGAGTTGGTCGGGGCCGAGTTGGTCGGGGCCGAGTTGGTCGGGGACAGCTTGTCTTGGGGTCGTGGTGGGTTGTTGCTGCTGGAGCCGCTGCTGCAGTGAAGCATGTCGTCACTTTGGGGCATTTTGAGAGCAGCTTTCTGCTTTCCTCCCGTTTTCAGCACCGCTGTGGCAGCTTTTTTTCATCGTCTTTTTCTTTTCTGTTCTTTTCTCTTCACGCCGTTTGTTTTCGTATGTTTTGCTGCTCTTCCTGGATCCTCTCTGCACATGCGCAGTAAGATGGACTGATCCAAGGTAGTGGAGACTGAAGGGGGGCCCCGAGACACACATAATACAATAAGCATTCTGCTGGCATTTTAGGGACAGGATTTCAATCAAAACATAATTAATGTGTACAAATAAGCAATAACTGTACTAACCATAAGTGTATGAGGAGTTTTATGGGGCCCCCAGGAACTTGGGGCCCAAGGCAACTGCCTAGTTTTGCCTAATGGTAAGTCCGCCCCTGACCTGAATATCCTAATAACAGCTGGTAGTAGAAACGCCTACATCTCCACAGAATTCTCAAATATGGCTACAACGCTTTTATGCGTTTAGAGGGGAATTCAAATAAGGTATATCATCTCAGACCGTTCTTCCTCAGGGAATCAGTGAGGATGAGGAAGCAGCAGCTCATTACCACTGTTCACCAGCAGGGGGTGGGGTGGTGGAGGCGGTGGGATGGGTGCAGTGTGTGTCTGCACTTTGGCCCGTCCCGCTCCTGTGCTGCTCCGGTCACACGGTCGTTACCGTGGAGACGACCTCGACAGCAGCAGTCCAGAGGGGAGGCAGGCGGCGTTGGGAGAGAGTGGGAGGAGATGGATAAGCAATCCTTGGGTCCGGTAGGTGTTTTGAATTCCACGGGGGTCCAGGTGCAATCAGCTGGTATCTAGTTTGGGTGGAAGGAGCCGGTTGACCGTCTTCTGCTCGGTTCTCAACTTCTCAGACAGCAGCTGCGTCAACCCTCTCGGTGAGGACGTCCAACTTGCATTTCAAATCGTCCACAACCCCAGCCAAACTGTCCATCCTTCAACAGAGTTCACCAGAACGGTCAGGGTTGGCTTTTGCCCGTTGGTTTGTAAAGACCATCGTCCATTGGACGTCTTTTATGGCGCCAGTCTTCTTAATTCTCCAGAAGCTCAGGCCGATCAGCAGGCCTGCCATCAGAAATCCACAAGTTTAAACATCATGTCCTCCACGGACAGGGGTGCCAGGCACATGACCCCCCTCCAGTTGCCCCGAGTGTCGATCGCATACCCAGCATACCGGTTCTCGTCCGGGCAGGAAGGGACGTCTTTCACATTCCTATCCAATCCAATTCCCTTTATTTATAAAGCACATTTTTAAAAACAGACAAAAGTCTCTAAAGTGCTGCACAACAACAAAATAAAAAAAATAAAAAAACTATAAAATGAACATAAAAAAAAAAACTTGAAATAAAATAACAAGATAAAAGTAAAAGACACAGAGGACCACAACTCACGTGGCGTTAAAAGCCAAAGAATAAAAGTGGGCCTTAAGACGAGACTTAAACAGTCCACAGTGGGGGCCGTTCGGACCTATTCCTACATGTGACGTTCATCCCGTGACCATTCGGCTGCAGTGAAGCTGCTGTTTGGAGACGGAAATCCTTTAAACAGAATCAAAGAGAAAAATAGACCCACAGTCCTCGGCTGCAAACCACAACGAAATGCAGAGTTTCACAAGTAAAACGCTAAACGTTTTCTGTCTCCATCTTCCTCTGAGCGGACCAGACGAGACTCGCAGCCCTCAAGAGTTTTGAAGTCATTTCTTTCCTTCACATCTTCCTGTTCTGTCTGGACGACATCTCCACCGACCCTGGTCCAGGGCGGGTCGGGGCTCTGGAGCCTCAGCCCCAGGCCTGGAGCTGCAGGCGTGTGTTGACTCTGCATCGGCGGGACAGTGTTCGTGTTCGAGGCTTCAGAACGAACCTTTTGATTCTCTTGGACGACACCGACGGCGGCATGCGTAGAGCTCCCAGCTGGCTGCTGATCTGCAGGAACAGGACTCGTCTCAAACAGGGGTCCACGTGCCACACCTCACGCCGTCTGATCCACGTACCAAAGCCTTCACCGACTGCAGCAGGGACCTGGCCGCGCTGTCCCACGACTGGTCCAAGTCCACCATGAAGTTCACCTCAACGGCCACCTCAAACAGGTGATCTGTCAGACGACAACACAGAGTCATCAGGTTCTGCCTCCACTCTTCAGTCCCCATCTAAGCCAGGTTCCTGAGCTTCCTGAACCTAAGCCAGGCTCCTGAGCTTCCTGAACCTAAGCCAGGCTCCTGAGCTTCCTGAACCTAAGCCAGGCTCCTGAGCTTCCTGAACCTAAGCCAGGCTCCTGAGCTTCCTGAACCTAAGCCAGGCTCCTGAGCTTCCTGAACCTAAGCCAGGCTCCTGAGCTTCCTGAACCTAAGCCAGGCTCCTGAGCTTCCTGAACCTAAGCCAGGCTCCTGAGCTTCCTGAACCTAAGCCAGGCTCCTGAGCTTCCTGAATCTAAGCCAGGCTCCTGAGCTTCCTGAACCTAAGCCAGGTTCCTGAGCTTCCTGAACCTAAGCCAGGCTCCTGAGCTTCCTGAACCTAAGCCAGGCTCCTGAGCTTCCTGAACCTAAGCCAGGCTCCTGAGCTTCCTGAACCTAAGCCAGGTTCCTGAGCTTCCTGAACCTAAGCCAGGCTCCTGAGCTTCCTGAACCTAAGCCAGGCTCCTGAGCTTCCTGAACCTAAGCCAGGCTCCTGAGCTTCCTGAACCTAAGCCAGGTTCCTGAGCTTCCTGAATCTAAACCAGGTTCCTGAGCTTCCTGAATCTTCTGAGATCAGGGCTTGTTCAGCAGACTCGGGACCAATCCCACTTCTGCCCCCTCGCCTCACCCCTTTGCCTTCCTCTAGATCACAGGTAGAAGTGATGATTCGCCTGTTTACACCGTTTTAACCATGCATATGTGGATTTTAATGAATTCAATCATCTGAACAATCTACCCCAGGCCGCTACGATGGAGATGTAAATGAGATCAGCCTGGACTGTAGAACAGAACGCCATCTCTGTAACGTACCATATTCACACACACACACACACACACCATGTGTGTTCTAGTCCACCAGCTGAGAACCCTGCCACGTCCACCCCCCATGAGACATCAGTGCTCAAACGTCTTTCTCCCACAGGAAAGCGCTTGTGGTAAGCCGGCACCGAGACGCCCGGCCGTCCACAGGCCTGGGCGGAGCCAGTTCCGTGGCGTCAGATCGGATAAGGGGTTGGGATTGGCCCTGACTGGCTTCACTGTAAAGGGCCGGATAAATCAAACACCACACGGCTCCAAACACTGAATCATCGAATCAAACATGCACTGAGCGTCGTCTCTCGCCGAGTGAATCAGGGTTGCAAATGTTTCAAGACCTCCGGCATGATGATCTGCAGACAGATGTGACACTCACCACCAGGAACATGTGGAGGAAGAGAGTGGTTTCTCCCATTCGCTGAAACAAACAGAACAGAACCACAGTCAGAACCAGACGGGCCACTGAGGAGCCCGGGGCCGGCCAGGCTGCACACTGCAGCTTCAGGCTGAAAGCTTTGTCGGGTGAGGTGAGCTGAATCATTAGTGGCGAGAAGATCCTGTCATGAAAGGGTTTTCACCGATTCCACCAGAGGTAATGATCCATGAGCAAATCAGGGCAGAACCCACATTCAGGACACCGAACTCACTTCCTGATGTTATTCAGAGGCTTTCCATCAGCCCCTCTGATAAAGCCGGCTGAGGTGCAAAGCCTGACGGTGATCCAGTGATCTGAGATGCATCACTTGTTGGTCTATCAAAACCGGCTTTACTCAGTGCTCATGTAAACGGACTAATCTGATCTTCCAACAGAGAACACTCGATCTGATCCACCGAGAAGCGACTCTGGAAACAGCTGCCGATACTCAGTGACCTGGAACTACGGAATGGAATCAACACCAGGAAACAGGACCAGTTCCCCAGAGTGGTTTGAGACCACAGAGGACCTGGACAGCCATAGACAGCGACGGTACTCACAGCGGCCTCGGGGGTCCCACAGCGGCTCCAGCAGGTGGGGGTGAGGGTGGGTGGGTTCTGTGGGCTCTGTGATCTGGGTCCTGGGTTCTGTGCTCTGGGTTGTGGACTCTGTGGGAACTGTGCTCTGGGTGCTGGACTCTGTGCTCTGGGTTCTGGACTCTGTGCTCTGGGTTCTGGACTCTGTGCTCTGGGTTCTGGGCCCTGTGCTCTGGGTTCTGGGCCCTGTGGGCCCTGTGCTCTGGGTTGTGGACTCTCTTGAGGGTGGAGGCTTCTGGGTGGAGTCCACGCCGGGCTCCGTCCTGTCAGAGAGGGGGGGCTGCTGGGAGGCATTGGTCTGAAGGGTGTCCAACAGGCTGCGGTTCTCGGCTTGAACGGCCCGTTGGCCCCGGCCCTCCGGGTTCCCCTGGCTCTCCTGGTCCTCCCGGCCCCCCCGGTCCTTCCGGTCCTCCCGGTCCTCCCGGCCCCCCCGCGCTGCTGTTGGGGTGAGAGTGCTGCTGTTCAGCTCATAAACAGGCTGCTGTGGAGACACAGGATGAATGGGTGAGTGAGGGCGATCGGGAGCGACACCTCTTCCTGATCGAGTGATCCGGGACGAGCGAGCGCCGGCCGAGGACGGGGGGACGGGGCGGGAGCTCTGCCAGGACGGACCGCGGCTTTCCCCCACCTGGGGGAGGATAGAGGACGAAGCATTTCAAAACACTTCCTGCCTGTTGTCCCTCAGTGAAGGACCCTGAAGCAGCTCCGTCAGACGCCTCCACCGACCACCTCGCTAGAAGCAGCTGTACAGGTCAAAGGTCAGGATCCTCAAACCTTTAGGTTTCATGAAGCGCTGCATAAATCCAATGCATTATTATTATTATTATGAATGTTGTGAAGTTATTTTGGCAGATGGCTTCTAAAAGACGGAGGTTTTCTTCACCCTTCAGTCTGCCAAGTCAGTCTCCACACCGCAGCAATAATGAAGCCTGACCTTCAGCTCAGACGGAGCGCCGGAGGAAACGGGTTCTCTTCAGGAGGAAACTACAGCCAGCGTTTCTGGATCAATCTGAACTCAACTGAAGTGATCAACAGGCAAACCAGAGAACAGCACAGCTCTTCAGCTCGTGGTTCGCTGCCGACTGATCACAGATTAGAGAGATTCTCCCCGACGCGAAGTGACAGCAGCTGGAAATTACTTTAAAGCTGAAAGAGGAACTTCTATCCATTACGACAAGTCAGTGTCTTAAAGTGCAGTTTCTGACTGGAGCTCAGGGTTTCCCTCTGCAGATACAGTATGTCCAAGATGATCCGACAGATCTGAATGATCAGCCACCGAGCTCACCCTGAGCAGATGGAGCTCCGCCTCCTGTTGGGGGAGCGAGCGGCTGAATGAGGCCTCGTGTGGCGGCGTGTCTCCTTACCTCACCTGCTGCCTCCACCTGCTCCACCTGCTGCCAGGGCAGCGCCGCCATGGCCGGGCGCTGGTCGTAACCGTCGTACGTCACATGAGAGCGCTCCTGCTCCCCGTCGTCGGACCCCTCCCCGGGGGTGTAGGGCACCGGCGGGCCGAAGGCCCGGTAGCGGGCGTGGAAGCCCCTGTAGGGGGCGGCGGCCCGGCCCGCGATCAGCAGCACCACGTGCAGCGTGTTGGAGGCGGAGGTGAACTTGGCCTCTCGCCAGCAGCCCCGCAGCACCCGGTGCGCCGGCTCGCCGCCCGCCGGCTCGTCCACGTGGATCTGGTCCCGCTTGAGGTGGCAGGTCCGGTCCGGGGTCAGGTCCTCCAGCTGCAGGTGGAGCCTCCGGCCCGGCTCCGCCCGGACCGTCCAGTTGCACCACAGCGGCGGGTTGGAGCAGAGGTAGTCCGGGGAGAAGAACTCCCCACTGTCCCCCCCCAGCAGCTGGTGGCAGCTCCGCAGGGCGAAGAAGGCCCCTCCGTCAGCTCCGCCCACTCCACCTCCTCCTCCATCTGAGAGACAAAGCGTTGCCGTCACCTCCTCTGAGACAAACAGCACTGCCGCCACCTGCTCCACCTCCGAGACGAACAAAGCACTGCTGTCCCGTCCTCTGTCCGCCGCCGCCGCCGCCGCCAGCCCCCCCCCGCTCCTCCTCCTCCCACCAGACGGCGCTGGTGACGGAGCGCCGAGGCAGATCCCTGCTGCAGCTTCTCCCTGGAGCTCGATCGTCTCACCAGCTGACCCAGATTATTCTACTACACTTTAACACTCGAGAGGTTTCACGTTAAGGCCCACGTTAACCCAGAATCCACATTACGGCTGTGAGACCTGGCTGGAGGTTCAGGGAACTGCAACCTGTGACTCTCACCTGGAGGATTACTGGCTTCTTTTTTCACCTGGAGAGAAAAGCAGCAGCGAATGAGCAGGGCGGTGAAACCAGCTGATCTGAGAGCAGCGGCGATCCACACCTGAGCGCCGCAGCATCTCCAGAGTAACCCCGCAACGAGCAGCGCCGGCAGCCACGCTCCTGGAAACTTTGAGTTCCTTCGCAGCATTTCCACATCGACTGTTTCCTTCAGCGTGAGACAAGAAACCGGCGAGCCGCCCGGCTTCACTTAACTGCTGCCAGAGCAGCTGAATGGCATCAGGCCCTGATTGAGCTGCAGCGCAGGAGACACACACACACACACACACACACACACACACACACACACACACACACACACACACACACCAGAATAAGGTCTGTGATCTGGAGCCTGTTGCACAAAACCAGGATCAGGGATCAAGCCGGGATATCTTGGTGATCCTGGAAGAACTAATCCAGGATCTGGCTGCACAAAGTAGGACAGGGCAACGGTTTGACATGAGTTACCATGGAGATTTATTCTGTGGTGCTGGTCTGCTCCAGACCAGGTCCAGGTCCAGGATTCAGCCTGCTCCAGACCAGGTCCAGGTCCAGGATTCAGCCTGCTCCAGACCAGGACCAGGTCCAGGTGGGCGGAGCTAACACGGCGCCCCCCACAGTGTTCTGAAGCTCCAGCAGGACGTCTCCACACAGTAAAGCAGATGTAATGTGATTGGTCCGGCCTGTCATGTGACCACATCTCGTGGACAGAGGAGGAGCTGTGATTGGCTGGTTTATCCTGAACTTTAACTGCGAAAATCAAATCAACAAGTGACGGATCTGAAAACCAGAGTCTGGTCCAGACGACTCGGTTGACGAAACTAGAGACAGAGACCAGAACCTGTTGTGGAACCAGGACCGTTATGTGTTTACTTACACTCTGAATTTCACATATTTCAATGGGTTCTAATCATAGACAGTAAATAAATGGACAGACATTTCGTGACGTCACCCATAGAGTTCCCAACCGCCATTCTGAAGACTTTACTGAGTCCAGCAGGACGTCTCCACATTAAATATTTGAAACCGGATGTAAATGTGATTGGTCCCGCCCGTCACGTGACCGCATCACGTGGACAGAGGAGGCGCTGTGATAGGACGATTTATGCAAAACTTTAACTTGTAATATAAAATCAACAGATGATTTATCTGAAAATCAGACTCTGGTGAAGCAGCAGGTTCTAGAAACCAGTGATAGAGACCAGGATATGTCCTGAAACCGGGCGCTTTATATGTTTATTTGCACTCTGAAAATTGGCATTTTTGAATGAGTTCCAATGAGACCGGGGCTCTTCTTGAAAGCAGCATCATCGCCCCCTGCTGGAATCTCTCCGGAATTACAGCTTTTTTGCACTTCCGCATTATCTTCATGTTTTATGAGCGGAGGCTGGCGCCCATAGATATCTTATATAACACTAGATGCCTCGTCACCGCTGCTGGCCAATGAAGTCGGACGTCCGCAGAGGTCGGCCATCTTTGTACGGGAATCATAACATTGTGTTGATGAGACATGAACTGCTTAACAAGCTATAACTTGCTCAAATTTGAACCGATTTTCAAACGGTTTGGTTTGTAATAAACATCAAATCTCTGTTAATGACATGACAGACGTTTGATGAGAATGGCATGCCCTAAATATATATAATAAATATATATCATATCCTGAATATTCGTAATATTCTTCATATTAGGCTCCATGTTCACATCCTTCCACTGAGATATATTTATAGCACTCATGAATAATTTAGACAAGTCCATATTTTTAGTTTTGTGTGAAAATATTTTAAGACGTGGCAGGGCTGCAGTGGAGGCTGAAGATAAACTATTTACCCACCTGAAACTTCAGACATAGGTACTTAAATCTCATGAACCTCATTATATTGCATGTATTATATTATTTTTTATTCATATATAACATTAAACAGTAACCTTCTACATTATTAATTCTATTGTGAATGTATAATGTCCCTCCATTGATTATTTAAACAAATAGTGCACCAGAAAACACATTGTTAAAAAAATAATAATAATAATAATTAGGCATTGTAAACATTTATAAAAGGAGCTCAGAAAGTCTCAAGTCAAATAATGGAATTACAGTCACAATATAATTAAGTAAATGAATAAAAGGCAACTGAGTGAATCTCTTGATCAATCAAATTTTTATATAACTCAGAGTCACAACAGCAATTACCTTATAGTGCTTTAAGATGTTCCATTAAAAAATTTCAGTGAAATAAGAGTATAAACGTCTGCACAGATCACCAACCTTACATTGCGTTCCACAGAAACTGACAACTTTCCCGTACAAAGATGGCCGACCTCTGCGGACGTCGTGGAATCTGCCGTGAGGCATCTAGTGTTCTATAAGATATCTATGCTGGTGCCTGGCTCTAATGGGACTTGGGCTTTTTTTTAACCCAACACCATCGCCCCCTGCTGGAATTTCCTGGAAATACAGCTTTTCTGCACCTCAGCAGTGGCTTCATGTTTCAGCAGCGGAGGTTTTTGTCTGGCTCCGACAGGCTCGTTAGGACTCTATACAAAGCATTTCCTGAGAGCGTGAGTCGACTAATTCCACATGAACCAGGGATAAATCAGCGATCTCGAATGATTACATGACTCACTGCACTACTGAGACCGCTAGCTCCTGTCCTGCAGACTGCTCTGAGACCAGGGACCAGGGCTGGGAGGGTTACTTTTAAATTGTAATACGGCACAATTACAAGTTACTTGTCAAAAAATGTAACCAATAACTTACTCTAATTACTTCAACAAAAAGGAACGTACCAGATTACTTTTAGTTACTTTTAGATTACTTCACCAGCAAGCATAAAAAATAAAGACAAACGCCATGTGTCGTCCTCACAGTGTAGTGACAGCTCTACACAGTAAACAGAAAGTCAGATTCTCAGTAGGTTAGAGGTCAAAGGTCATGTTGTTGGTATTAATTGGGGCAGAACAGAGTTCAGCAGAGTTCAGAACACTCAGAGCGTTTAGTTTCTTTCTGACTCAGGATCAGCTCCATCAGTCCAGACTGTGTTCCTCTAGTAGCTCTACAGTCCAGCAGCAGCAGGAGCCGCACTGACAGTGTTAACACACATTTCTACTGTATCCTCAATCTGCTGTGTGGCTGTACTGCTGCAGGAGGAGCAGGGTGTCTTCAGGTCGGACATGCAAAGTATTTTTTCAAGAGTTCAGAGTTGATTCATTCCTCAGTGACAGAAGGAAACATGCAGTCTCCAGTAAATCCTCCATCCAGGCTGAAGAGATTATTGTCTCCATCAGATTCTTCTGAGTTCAGCCTGGTGAGGCTGGTTAGCAGGTTACTGACAGGTTAGCAGGTTACTGACTGGTCAGCAGGTTACTGACAGGTTACTGACAGGTTAGCAGGTTACTGACAGGTTAGCAGGTTACTGACAGGTTAGCAGGCTAACAACACTTTAGCTTCACTGTGAGTCCAGGTGTGTTTCATACTGTAGATGTGTCTTCAGGTTTGATGAGTTCCTGGATGTTGAGAGCATTTTCTCAGCTGGAGGCAGAGTTTACAGTACAGAGAAGTTCTGGCCTCATCTGACTGAAATACAAACTGTCTCCGTTTCCAGCAAAGAAAGAGTTTCTCTCTGGAGCAGCCATGACTCCAGCAGCAGAGGCACAACCCACGATGGTTTCATTCACGGTTAAACACATCAGCAGAGCGGGAGGCTGCTCCAAGACAGCGGCCGATGCGGCGTCTGTCATTTATACATCTACAGTGTCTATTGTTTATAGGTCTACGGTGTGGCGGTTTGTGCCGTAAAGTGCTGTAAAGTGTCACAGTGTCCGGCGTGTGTCAGTTGTTGCTGTTCCCTCTGATTTTCAAAAGTAATCCCGCTCAGTAATCCGTGTTTTTATCAGAAGTACCTGTAACAAAATTACATATTTTTTGTGTGTACTGTAACGGATTACAGTTACAATTTTTTTGTATCCTGATTATGTAACACCGTTACATGTAATCTGTTACTCCCCAACCCTGGAGACGAATTCATCTGATTAGTAACATGAGACAGAAAACACAAAACAAGCTGAGCCTCCCATATGGAATGGGTTTTCAGTCAAATATCTTGAATGGAATTCGCCACATCAAACGGATGAGTGCAGCCAACTGAACACTCTGATGAAGCATTCTGATGACTGGAATCACATGACAGTCTCTTCATGAAATAACTCTGGTGCTGACTGGTGTGAACACCTCACTGGTGGGACCAGCAGCTCCAGGCTGGAGGAGGTCACCGACAGTCCAGATCTTCATCACCTCCCCGGCGTCCGGCTGTGGACCAGCGTCAGGGTCCGGTGAGCACAGGGGTTCCTCCTGTACTTCTTCTCAGTGCCAAAAGTCTTGAAGCCGACGTGCCTCTGTGGCACCAGTCCCAGTTTCCTCAGACACATTCCTGTATAGACACCGTCGATGGGATACAGGATCACCCGCGCAGATACGTTGAAAAGCCGTAATGCTAACTGCCCCGAGTGCAGGTACCCACCTCCACCAGCATAAGGTGGGTACTGCCCAACAAACACACTCTCGGAGATAAAGTACTTCAGTTTAGGGTCTCTCTGTGGACCTGCACCACTGATAACATCACCTATGAATAAATCCTTTGCCTGGACCCCCGACAGACCTTCCAGATATTCAATGATCCGCCGTGTGTTGACGAACACATCATCGTCGCCCTTCAGAATGCTCTGAGCTTGAGGACAGCACAGGGTCAGCCTTCCATGGAAGAGGAGGTCTTTGAGGGTGAGGTTGAAGAAGGTGTCCCTGTAGTCCCACTGGAGCAGGTCTCTGTGAGTCTGGGCCTCGTGACCGAGGACTCCTCGCAGGTCTGGGAAATCATGTGACGACGCAGCGCTTCCCAAGAGGAACAGGGTCACCACGGTCCGACTCCACACGACACCCGCTCGTCCCCTGGTTTCACGGATGGCCTGCCGCCGCTCCAAGTGTGGGACGAGCCACTTGACCGCCAGCAGCAGGAAGGGCTTCCCGGCACATGCGCCCAGCTGGTTCAGGAGCACGGGGTAAGACCGGCAGCGCATGTGCAAGAGAAAGTCCCGAAGCTTTTGAGGTAAGGTATTGTAGTCCCAGACCTGCGGGGGACCCTGAGGTCTGGTTCACAGGGGTTGGAGGGTCTGGTGTCTTCCAGCCAGTGGGGCAGTGCCTGGAGGGAGTGGCTGGTGATGGGGTTATTGATAAAGTCCAGATGCTGTTGCTCCCTGTTCCAGAACGAAGCACTAAGTCTGCTTCTGCCAGAACCTTGTGGACGGTACTGGATTCCTCTGCCGGCTTCCTTTGTCGTGTCCAAGATTCCAAGACGAGCCGATGAGCAGCCCACAGAGGAAGACGGTGAGCATCACGTAAAACACCCCGATTCTCCTGCCAGCCGTCGGCATCTGGGCTCCGTTCTGCATCGACACCAAACACACCAGGTTTTAATATCACACACAGAAGAAATCAGCGGGAAGCATGTGTTCAGTTAGAGTGTACTCACAACCAGTCCGGGAAATAACGGAACATTTGGGAACATGGAGACACTGATCTGTTCCGGGAGATTTCCTGTTTGTCCTGATCGTCCCCTCTCAGATCACTCCTCTACTGGGTCAGACTGGGAAGACGGCGTCCTCGAGTCCTGCTGGTCTCTGTCAGAGTCCATGGTGAACAGTCCTTTGTCTCTTCACTCAGCAGAGACTGACAGGAATCACATGCTTCTGCTTCTGCAGCGCACATGAAAGCAGCTTGCAGAAAAAGTAACGGAGCAACACCAAAACAGAATCCACAGACCAGAGGCCTGTTCCACCATGTCCAACAACATATGATCATTAACCACACTGCTAAAAAGCACAAATAGTAACAAAACAAATGAAAAAACAACCAGCCTTCAGCAGAGCTGCAGTCTCCTCTTTCTTTTTGAATTTTGAATAGCACAACACTTCATATTGATCTGACCAAGCCGGCGGAGTTTGCTGTTGTTTTTAAAGCACATAATAGACTGAAAACTTTTTTTTTTTTTTTTTTTAAACTGAGGGGGCGAGGCAGTCTGCCCCCCCCTTGACGCCTGGTCCCACTTGCAGCAGCACGCGTCACATGACAGAAGCCAAAACGAACTTAAAATTATTTGTTTTTTAAATTTATTTATTTCAGTTAACTGAATATGAATGAACACAATGTGACACACAAAAGAAATTATGAATTCTTTTGTTTTTAATAAGAAAAAAAAATTACCCCTCTGACGGGGGGGGGGGGGGGGGGGGGGGGGGGGGGGGGGGGGGGGGGGGGGGGGGGGGGGGGGGGGGGGGGGGGGGGGGGGGGGGGGGGGGGGGGGCGGCAAGGAGGCACAGGAGGGGGGGGGGGGGGCAAGGAGGCACAGGTGGGGGGGCACTGCCCCCCTAATTGACCCCCTGACGCCGGGCCTGTAAACACCCCCCACGGTGGGAGTCATGAGAAACACAAACATGGAGAACATAGGGCTGTCTGAGTTGGAGGCAGACTGATAACTCCGCCCCACGGCGCCGTCTGCTTCGTCTAGCTCCGCCCACCTCTGGCTTTGCCATCGTGAACACACCTATTATTGTCACAGGGTGATTCTGTGGGGGGTGTCACAGCCGGGCTAGAGAGTGTGTGTGTGGTTGAGCCCCGCCTCCCTCCTGGAATCAGTAAATTGGGCACAGGTGTGTGTGTGTGGGCGGCATGTGTGTGACTCCAGTGGCAGGGAGAAGAGAAGAGACAGGGACCTGAGGGACCCTGGGACGGACCCAGAGGGACGGACCCTGGGACGGCGGACCAGAGAGGAAGAGAGGAAGAGCGAGAGCTTCCTGGGCAGCGGCAGGAAGCGCCATCATGGGAGCGGGGGGGGGGGGGGTGCGAACCCCCTCCTTCCAGCTAAGTTTTCCCTTTATGTCTTGGGTTGGTGGTTGTGCGTCAGAGTCACAGCTTGCCGTTTGGTGTGTGCTGTGCTGCAGTGTGTAGTGCCGGTGGCTCTGGCCCGACCGACCCCGAGCCAAACGTAGCTGCTGTCCCCTTTTAGTGACGGCCGCCCTGCCCCGCCCCCCCCGTACAGGTCCCTTCTCTGTCTGTGTGAGAGAGAGAGACACGAAGGAGGAGGGCGTCCTCCGGCCCCCGTCCACCCGGCTGATGCCCACGGCAGGAGAGGAGCGGAGCACCAAGGACACGGAGCTGGACCCCACGTTCACACGATGCATTTATTAGATTTTAGATTTTTATTTGGCGCTGTTTTAGGACTTCTTTTTTATCTGTTTTTTGAAATCAATAAATCAAGTTTTAGAGACATTACTCCCAGTGTTGCATGTTTTATTTAGAGGGACTCCCCATTGCGACCTAAGTAAACTGGGGCTCTCCGCCCTGTGACATTATCATCAAAGCAAATGACAGATGTCGTTACAGCAGCGTCGACTCTGCCATCTTTACCAGAGCCTGGGCCAGAAAACTCCAGATAGCCTTCAGACAAGGAGCCAGCGCTCGGTGGATTCCTGTCCATAAAGTGGTTGACTTCGGTAGGGCCGGACAAATGGACGGCTGTGGTTCAGAGGGGAGAGTGCTGGTCCCACAATCGGGAGGTTGTGAGTTTGATTCCTGTCTGACCCCTGTCTGTATGTTGAAGTGTCCTTGGGCAAGACACTGAATAATGCAATTGTCCCCAAGTGTAGTACGTCGCTTTGGACAAAAGCGTCTGCTAAATAAAACTGTAGAATTGTAGTGGTATCCTGATGTTCCACGCTTTCATGGCTGTGATGTGGTCTCTGGAGTCCGTGCACGGCTGACATGGACGTGTGTCCCACTGCACTACAGCGCACGGTGGTATGACGGCTCTGAGGAGGAACGTTACCTCTCTCAGCATCTGTATGACCACCGGGCAGAAGGAAAGGCCAGAGGACCAACCCAGTCCGTCCAGGTCCAGGCCTCCTGTGTGTCTCATTATCTCTTCACCAAAATGTAACAGACGTTTTTCCTTCCCCCATTCTTTTAATCAGGAATTTACACAGTTCTCATGTTCTTAAAGTTTCAACTTCTACCCCTTACCCACCGGCCAAAAAACCCGTTCAAACCCGCCAAGGATCGGCTCCTGGCAGTGGCAAAGAGTTTAAAGAGCATTTCAAACCAGGTCGATTAGCCCTGCAAGCTACCCGGGTTTTAATTGGCTGGGCTCCGATCGGCTTTTAGGGTGAAAGGCACAGCCGTGTCCACGCGGTAATTTACGTGACGACGTTGACGTAGCGTGGCTACGTTAGCGCGCTAGGCGTTGTTTTAAGACGCAGCGTGAGAGTTCCTTCAACATGACCCCGCACTGGCAGGACAGCCAGACCAGAGAGCTTCTCCTGATCCCGGAAGAGGAGATTCGCCCTGGTAACGAGGACTGAGCTCCTCCGCATCGTTTACTTTCGCTTTGCTCTGTCGCTCTGATGATGTCATCCACGTGGGACACAATCAGCGTGGGAAAATGCAGCCACGCAGCTCGCCTGCACCAAATACACCCGCGTCTGCAGGCGGTGGGAAAGGAGTCAAAAGCCGATTGTTAGCGGGTCGACCTGTGTTGAAAAAACACGCTACTTTCAGTGGGACCGGGGGATTTGTATTTTTCTACTTTTCTTTCTACGTTTTTTGCCGCTGCAACCCTGCAATTTCACCATGCGGGACAAATAAAGGACTTTCAATTGTAATCCACGTTTCTGTAAATTAGTTCAATCACAACACTTATAGAAACAGATGTTTGATAAGGCATTCTGATGACAGCAGAACACAGAACCAAATACACAAAACGTCAGTGCTGAAGAAAGCAGGGGAGAGCCTGAGGAAAGGGAGGAAGTGTTGAGCGTTAGGAGGAAGTGGGAGGACGCCTGGTGTTTCATCAGGGCTGAATCTCTGCGGTGGGAGGAGCCGGACGCTCCGGGCTGAGTCAGCGGCGTCTTCCAACCACCCACACCAAGACGGAGGCAGCCTGAGGCTTTGATTCAAGAACTGATCTGGTGCAATGAGTGACCACGAGAGAAAAACCCTGAACTGCTGAGCAAGAGAGACGTCTCCAAACCAGTCTGAACAGCAGAATGATGCCTGAACCTTAAGAAGATCCAGACACTGAACCCCCCCCAAAAAAACTGTACAACAATAAATCCTACATTTATGTTGATTTATCTGACTCCTCCACCTTTAAAACATACCTTCAGCATTTGGAAGCCCATGGACGTCGGTATGTACAGCAGGTAGTCGGAACATTAGATTGTCCCGTCATGGCGGTCTGCCGCTGGATCTCCTCACCTGCACCCCCGTCAGAGGACCCCCAGCTACGATCTGGCTTCAGTTCCAGATCTAGATCTTCACTTGTTACCTGATACAGTGTTATACAGGTATATTGTTACCTGTTACAGTGATGAAATCCAGATCCAGAATCCAGAACCAGGATCCAGATAAAACTTTTAATCCAATCATTCCTGCTTTTTTAGACCAAAATACTGTGGAATGGAATTTGACTTCCCACTGACAAAAATGTTTCAAATTAATCAAGGATCCATAACTTAATCCAGATCACTGCCGAAATCTAACCACTTGTTCCAAGTCCCATTTCAGACCCTCAGACCTATTTCTGACCTTCCCTCAAAATTTCAACCTGATTGGTCCAGAACCTTCTGAGTTATGTTGCAAACAAACGATGAGACTGTGATGGAAAAGAGAGGAGAGCAGATCCAAGACCAGGAGGAACGGGGGGGGACCAGCTCGCTCGTGGGGGGGAGGGGCTCTTCTGGGGGGCAGAAGACAGTCAGAGGACAGCCGTCTCCGTCCCTCGGACAGAGCGTCTCCCGGTGCCCTTCAGTTCAGGTGCGGTGAACGATCCGGTCGATGCTCTCCTGGATGTCGGCCATCTTGGTCAGCACCTGACCCACTGTGGCTTCATCCAACTCCAGACACAGAAACTCAGAGTCCTGCAGGAGACAGACGTTCACACAGAGACGTGAGCAAAAGGACGGACGGAGCGCAGACAGGACAGCTCTCTGCTCATCTGGGATCTGGGGATCTAGTGATCTGGTGATCGGGTGATCGTGGCACCTTCTGAAGAACACCTGGTAAACGGTTGGCCCATCAGGACCCCCCAGGACGCCCCCCCATCAGAGCCCCCCAGGAAGCCCCCATCAGAACCCCCCATGACGCCCTCCATCAGAGCCCCCCAGGAAGCCCCCATCAGAGCCCCCAGGACGCCCCCCATCAGAGCCCCCCAGGAAGCCCCCATCAGAGCCCCCAGGATGCCCCCCCCATCAGAACCCCCCAGGAAGCCCCCATCAGAGCCCCCAGGACGCCCCCCATCAGAGCCCCCCAGGACGCCCCCCCCCATCAGAACCCCGCATGACGCCCTCCATCAGAACCCCCCAGGAAGCCCCCATCAGAGCCCCCCAGGACAACCCCCCATCAGAGCCCCCCAGGACACACCCCATCAGAACCCCCCAGTGACGCCCCCCATCAGAGCCCCCAGGACGCCCTCCATCAGAACCCCCCAGGAAGCCCCCCCCCCCCCCCCCCCCCCCCCCCCCCCCGAGGAAGCCCCCCGCCCCAAGCTCTGCAGCACACGCTTCAGGCTGTCAAAAGATTAATCTTTTTAAATCGTGATTAACTGCATAATTTCTGTAGTTAATTGTGATTAATCCCTCAAAGAACAAAAACACTACAAAAGGTGTTTGTGGCGACTGGACAGAGGAAGCTTCCTGTCCGACCCTGAAGCAGAGACACTGAGCCGGTCCTCAGTGGAGTCCGTCTCTCAGTTCCTAAATGAACGCTGCAGAGCCGCTCCCCCCCCCCCCCCCGTCTCCTGGACAGCCTGCCTCGCTCCGGGTCCTGGTTCAGTGACAGTGCTGGTCTCACCTGTCCGGCTCCACCCAGCTCCAGCTCCATCAGGGCCACGGGGCCGCCGTGGGGGGCGTCCCCTCCGCGGGCCGCGGTCTGGACGTCCACCCTCCAGGAGACGCCCCGGAGGCCCGGCTCGGAGCGGCTCCCGGCCAGCAGGCTCTCCCTCACTCTGGACCGCTGGCTCTTCCAGAACCGGGACAGGGTCGCGGCCTGGTCGGCGCTCAGACCGCCACCGCCCTGCTTCCTGGTCTGAGCGGTCAGGAAGGCCTCCAGCTGGGCCTGGTCCATGTCCGCCGAGGCCATAGACTGACCAGGACAAGGACAAGAAGCAGGGTCAGTGAACTCAGCTATGAGGACTGGCTCCTGAGACGATCCTGGACTCAGGACTTGAGGCGAGCTGGCAGTCGGGGTTAATCTCTTATCGATGGAGTAAAGCCTGAAGCATCATGTATTCATGAGACATTATATTATGAGAGGAGCTCCAGACAGGAGCGTTCTGATCACTAGCGATGCAGAAGCAGACCGCTCTTCTCTAGGAGGAGCTGCTCTTGTGTGTTCTCAGTTCCGAGTGAGGACGAGGCTCAGGTCCAGCCCTCATTACAGGACCGCCTGTCTGAGTTCTGAGTCCATGCTGAAGCCTCCCGGCTCGGTGCCGCCCCCTGCTGGCCACACCGGGAAACGCTTCAACTTGTGATGGCAATCCGAAGCTTTCTGAAGCAACAAAGCTTTCAACACAGTTGTATCGAGAAAAAGTTCATTACTCCAAGCTTTTCAAATCAGAGCCCCTGGTGGTGATTACATTTTTTTAATTATTGAATGATTTGTCCACATCAGTAAAACCTAGTATAGCTAATATTTTGATGTCAGCATTTCTATTGTTCACAGGCCAACTTGAATAAAGATGGGATGAAAAAGCAGAGTGTTCATATGTCTGACTGAATGTGTCTGAAGAGACCAGGACATTTGCTGTGTCTCACATAACAAGTCAGCAGCAAGCTGACTTATCATTTGAGACACAGTAGTTATTTAGGAATCATGAGAGATAGTGGAAGTGAATCGACGTTGGCAGATGCTGGCCACAAACCAAACACTGGACCTAGAAAAATAAATTACAAATGAGGGATGTTTTTTAAAGAAGGGATTGGTCTGACAAAACAAGACTTTACATGTGACATATTGTGGCAACTTGCAACCAACCAGCCACTAAATGTATTTCAAAGTCTAACATTAAGAATGAACAAAATGTAGGCATAACACGTTTGCTCTAATGCTAACCTTGTAGGGTGAAATCAAATCAAAGTGTTCCCAGACTTCAGAGCGTCCTGTTTCTGCCCCAGGCTCCACATCAAGCCTCTCTTCACGGTCTCCACTCACAAACCGCCTCAGGCCGCAGCGTCACGTGGGTGCGCGCGAACGAAGCTGCAGACGTCACGGATCACGTGATTATCAGGAAACGAGTCAAGCTCCGATACAAAGCTGCACTGAGAAGAGGTTCATTTGTTCAACACGTGCGTCGAAGCTTCGGTGTCACCGGTAACATCACTAGCTTCCGCTCAGGGACCATCAGCTCATGTCAGCTCTTCATCCGGGAGACACGCTTCAGCGCGCGCGTGTGTTTACGTGTGTGTGTGTGTGTGTGTGTGTGTGTGTGTGTGTGTGTGTACCTTGAGGACCCCCCTCATCCTGCCGCACAGGGCCGTGAACTCCTCGTGCGCCATGTCCGGGTACAGCTGCTCGCGCAGCCGCGTGTCCGTCACCTCGCGCTGCCGGTAGAAGCTGCTCTGGCAGATCCCGGACAGCAGCGCGCTCAGACACCGACCGCTGTCCGCCTCCGCCATGCTGGCTGCTGACGTCACCGCACCCCAGTGTCACGTGATGAAGGAAGCGGACGCCGCGGCGCATTCTGGGAGTTGTAGTCAAAGAACAAAGCGCACTTTTTGACTTTGCGTTTCACCGAACCAGGGCAGGCTGCTTAACTGCGTTTGGAAAAGGAAAAGACTCCACGAGGAAAGGAAACACGCTGAACGCTCTAATGTCACCATCACAACCAACTGGCTTCATTGTCTTCGGTTTCACGTCCCGAGTCACATTTTCCTGAAGTTAGGAGGCGTTAGTCTGCTCCATCGGCCGCTCGTAGACAAACAGGTATAACAGAAGTGGAAAATGACTTCCAAGCAGATCGATCGTCCCCAGATCAGCTCTGTGTGGAGCTGCAGGTACATTCTGTTTAAAAATAAATCACTTTTCCACAAAGACTGCTGAGAGAAGGGTATCTGGTCCGTGATGCATTTATGAGACAAATCAGCGAAATTCATTCAAATTGAGGATTTTTGCTCAAAATTCAATTTAACTAGTAGACGTCAATATTACCAAAGCGATCTGCAATTGTAGGTGTGTCTCGCCGTGCTCTCTGGGAAGATTTCATTCCCTGGTTGTTTCCTAACAGTCCCTCCCGTCTGGCTGGCCTGTACGTGTTCCTGTCCTACTTCTGTACAATAAAATGATTAATCATTACCTGCGACTAACCGAAGTGCTGCTTCAGTTCAGATCAGTCATTATCTGATTGGTCGGTATAGCCTGTGCCATGTGACCCACTTTGAAGAAAGGAGCTCGGATCATGAACAGCTCAGCGTCTTCCCGCTGCACTTCTCCATCCACTTTCAAAGGCTTTTATTTTTAGAAGCTGGTGGTTTGCCGTGTATTCAGAGCTGTCAACTCGTCCAGGCACTGATCCGGGATCCAGCGGCTCAGGAAACCTTCAGCGCTGCGTTTTCCTGCTGGTGTGGCCTCCTGCCGTAAACCCCAGGTAGCTCCGACCCTGAAGAAGAGTTTCACTATCTCTGTGATTTGCATGATTCGTATTGGCTCAAAAAATATTTAGAAGCTAAAACTGATCCTTAGTGTGAACAAGTCTGTCTTCATATTTACTTGTAGAAAGATGAAACTTCAGATGAAGACAGGAGCAGAAGTGAAAGCGAAGTGTGCTTCTGGAAAACGTGGAGGCTGTTCTTCCACAGCGTTTTGATTTATTGAAGTCATTTACTGGAGTTGTGTGTCCTCCCTGGTCCATGGTTCCCACTGCTTCTCCAAACTCTGGGCCTCCTCTGCTCACTTTATTGTGGAAGGCTGTCTTCTTCACTGGATTTCTTTCAGTGGTCAGGATGTTTCGCTGCTGGACCAGACGTGGGCTTCGCTGGGCTCCCGGTGCCTCGGTGTGCCATCTCTCAGCCCTTCTTCTTCTGCTCACACAGTGCTGCGGAGGTGAGTCGGGGTCTGATGATCGCTGCTCGCGTTCAGCTGCAGAGGCCATGTGGTCTGCTGCTACTGCCTGCTGGAAGAAAGGTCAAAAACCGCCACACTAGAGACTTTTATGACAACATTCAGTCATAAACCTGCAACTACAAAGATCTAAAACTGGGACAACGACAGTCGACATCTGCCTGAGGTCCTGACATCCCACAATGCTCTGCTCTCTATCAAAGACACCATCAGTCTTTATTAAAGTCCAACAAGCCATAGATGGACGAAGGAACTGACGAGGACAAGCACAGACTGTCACACACAGGAGACGCATAGAGCATCTTCCTCCTCTAACATCAGATTATAGAGCATCTTCCTCCTCTAGCATCCAGATTATAGAGCATCTTCCTCCTCTAACATCAGATTATAGAGCATCTTCCTCCTCTAGCATCCAGATTATAGAGCATCTTCCTCCTCTAACATCAGATTATAGAGCATCTTCCTCCTCTGACATCAGATTATAGAGCATCTTCCTCCCCTAGCATCCACATTATAGAGCATCTTCCTCCTCTAACATCAGATTATAGAGCATCTTCCTCCCCAGCATCCACATTATAGAGCATCTTCCTCCTCTGACATCAGATTATAGAGCATCTTCCTCCTCTGACATCAGATTATAGAGCATCCTCCTCCTCTAACATCAGATTATAGAGCATCTTCCTCCTCTAACATCAGATTATAGAGCATCCTCCTCCTCTAACATCAGATTATAGAGCATCTTCCTCCTCTAACATCAGATTATAGAGCATCTTCCTCCTCTAACATCAGATTATAGAGCATCTTCCTCCTCTGACATCAGATTATAGAGCATCCTCCTCCTCTAACATCAGATTATAGAGCATCTTCCTCCTCTAACATCAGACTATAGAGCATCTTCCTCCTCTAACATCAGATTATAGAGCATCTTCCTCCTCTGACATCAGATTATAGAGCATCCTCCTCCTCTAACATCAGACTATAGAGCATCTTCCTCCTCTAACATCAGATTATAGAGCATCTTCCTCCTCTGATATCAGATTATAGAGCATCTTCCTCCTCTAACATCAGATTATAGAGCATCTTCCTCCTCTGACATCAGACTATAGAGCATCTTCCTCCTCTAACATCAGATTATAGAGCATCTTCCTCCTCTGATATCAGATTATAGAGCATCTTCCTCCTCTAACATCAGATTATAGAGCATCTTCCTCCTCTAACATCAGATTATAGAGCATCTTCCTCCTCTAACATCAGATTATAGAGCATCTTCCTCCTCTAACATCAGATTATAGAGCACCTTCCTCCTCTAACATCAGACTATAGAGCATCTTCCTCCTCTAGCATCCAGATTATAGAGCATCTTCCTCCTCTAGCATCCAGATTATAGAGCATCTTCCTCCTCTAACATCAGATTATAGAGCATCTTCCTCCCCTAGCATCCACATTATAGAGCATGTTCCTCCTCTGATATCAGATTATAGAGCATCTTCCTCCTCTGACATCAGATTACAGATGTTCTTCCTGAAACCATGTTGCATTGCAACCATGACATCACTTTGTCATTTCACTTTGTTTCAGACCGTTAAAGCGCATCAGATACACCCATCTCATCAAGCTGTGTGCTATCATTAGCCCCATCTTAAATTGTAGCAGTGCGTTCTGCGTCGTATTACTATGTTGTCGCCTCATTTTGTAAATTGCCAGACTGGGAGCCAGGCCCACCAGCCAGGATGTTTTGTTCTCTTCTACTCACTGTTGTGTCCACTTAGCTATACTGAAGGTCACCAGAGGTTGATGCTGGCCACTCCCAGCTCGGGCCGTTTGGTCTCAGGGCCCAGAAAACCTTTCTGCTCAAATTATCTGAGAGCAAATATTAATGTGTTCACTCCAAGAAGTGAATTTGCATGAAGTATCCTGACACATACCCATGTCCAGACGCTGGCAAAATAAGATGTTGGGACGGTCTGTCTTTCTTTTTTCAAATGTCACCCTGAACATACCCAAAAAGACAAAAACAGTACATGTCCGCCTGACAAGATCTGGATCAAAAGTCATTGTTTTCAAGCACTTTACTGAACATGTCACTGTCCTGTTTGGAACTAAAGACTTCTCTAGTTTAGCTGTTAGCGACTGGCCGTCTCATTCAACCGCGACGGCGTTTCAGAAAGAAGGGAAACATCAGAGACGTTTTATTGCTCAGCAGTGATCATGTCAACGTTAGCCTAGCTGCTAATGAGTACGCTAGCATCAGTGGCTGAAGTCAGCTCCCCGTGGATCTTAAGGAGAACTGGGTCTGCGCTGCTCCTGGACTTCTGCTGAAGACCACAGCACCAGGAAGCCCCGGGCCTCCTCCTCATACTCCTGAAGCCACTTTTTGCTAACCGAGTACAAGTACTGGTACTTGCCGATACCGAGTACTGATATGAGTACCATAAAAACCAATTCAAATGCTGATTCCCGACATTGTTTAATCCTCCAAACAAACGCAGAGCCGCTGAGGCGGCTGGTTCAGTCCGGCTGCAGACGGGTTGTAGGTATGGGCTGCTGTCATGCCAGAGTATTAAACGAGTACGACGACAGCAAAGTAGGCCAGTATCGGAGCGAGTACTGATGCTGGTATCAGGATCAGGACATCCCTAGTCTGGAAGATGAGAGTGTGTCCTGGTGCTGCACGACTCTGACACCTGCTTCCTCCTCAGGTCAGTATCAGATGGCCGGCCCCTCCCAGCCGGTTCTGGCCACGCTTGGCGCCGACGTGGTTCTGTCTTGCCAGCTGGAGCCCGCTGCTGATGTGACTGAAAGCACAATGGAGTGGTCCAGGTCGGACCTGAGCCCCAGGTTTGTCCATCTGAGGCGAGACGGGATGGAGTTCCTGGTGAATCAGCATCCGTTGTACGTGGGAAGGACATATCTGTCCCCGGGCAGACTGAAGCAGGGAGACCTGTCCCTGCGACTGTCCAGCGTCAGGCTGTCGGATCAGGGAACATACCGCTGCGACGTTCCGGGAAAGGCTTCCGTTGAGGTTCATCTGCATGTTGGTGAGTGCAGTGTCAGGAAGCCGTCTCAGATCAGCACTGCTGGCAGCTCCGCCCACAGAACCAACCGACAAACCCAAGTGTGCCTCGGATCCAGCGCATATCAGAGAGACATTCGTGAAAAAGTGCAGAGGTTGCTGGATCATCTGAATAATCGATTCTTGTACTTTGTTATTTGCAGGAAACGCATTGTAAACAGTTTGAGACAGGTGTGAAGACAATGAGAAAGAAAATTGTGTAAATTCATCTGAACATTTGACTCATTCTCGGAAACTGCAAAGCACTGAAAACTATTAGAAATGATTTGGAACGCCTTGCAAATGGCAACAATTTAGAATCTGAGGGAAGAACCTCACTGGATGCCTGATATCTCCTCAGAGAATAAAGAAGTTCCACATAGAAAGGACTTTATTTGAGCCAACACATGGATGGCCAGAAATCCCACGATGCCTGACTTACACAGAGCGGTTTCAGGGACGACCAGTCTCTGCTGAACCAGCGGACTGACTCCGTCTGTGCTCCACCTGCAGGTGGCGCCCCCGCCACCGTGGCCGTCTCAGCAGAGGCCGGCCAGTCCAGAGGAGGAGTGCTGCTGGGCTGCGAGTCTGCCGGCTGGTATCCGGAGCCCGAGCTGCTGTGGCTGGACGCTGAGGGGAAGCCGGTCTCTGCCGGACCTTCGCAGACCCACAGGGGTCCCGATGGTCTCTACGCTATTAGCAGCAGGGTGACTGTGGAGAAGAGGACCAGCAACACATTGTCCTGCCGAGTCCAGCAGAGCAACATCAGCCAGAGCCGAACTGCAGAGTTCAGCTTTAAAGGTGAGGCAGCTTCACGTCAGCTCGGCGACCATCTGGAAACCATCTTCTGCTCTTCTGTGTCGTTCCAGTGGAGGAGTCGAAGGATCCGTCCGGCTCGGCTGCTCGGGTCACTGCCGTCCTGGTCTTGGCTGCTGCCGTCATCGTTTGGTTTTCATGTTTCTTCGGCTGGTGGAAGCTGAAAGCCACCAGCAGAAGTGAGTCACTGCTTCATCTCTGGTCATCAGCGGTATTGTGCTTTTCACCCGTCCGCCGCGATCAGTAACGGTCAGCCGCAACCACGGAAGCGTCTATACGCCGCGATTCTGCTCGGCCCAGTTCAAAGATGGACGATTCTGGCTGAAAATCTTTGGTCTTCTTTCTTTTGTTTTTCTCAAGTTCAGACAAATCAGATCATTCAGTCATGCTGTATTTCAGCTACCGGAGTCAGGCTGAGCTTAACACTGACGTAGCGAGTCCTCAGAGGTCAGCAGGTCACCGCAGGCTGCAGTCTGCCACGGTACCAGGTTAGGAACCTCAGATCGATGGCGTACAGAGGATTTTCCATGGAGAGAGAAATCCAGTGACAGTTAGTCCTTTTTGAAATGCTGCCATACGTGACCCACACCCCTCCTCCCTGCTCTGTACGGAGGAACGCCTCCTCCTTAGCAGAAAGTAACATGTAGCAACTTAGCATCACAGCGCTAACACATAGCTACCAGCGTGTCCTTTTGAACAACACTAAACACAGCCAATATGAGTAAAACCCTGTCCCTGAGCCGTCCCTGGTCTCGGTGGATCAGAGGAGGACGGGGAGGTTTGTGTGGAGCTGCAGGACTGGAGCAGACTCGGAGCTCACAGCTGATCTGTGTGGCTGCAGCCTGCAGGCTAAACAACCCCCCCCCCCCCCCCCCCAACCCCCCCACTCTCCGGACTGTTTCATACAAGTCTTGTTTTAAGATGAAAACATACATTGTTTGTGGCAGTTGTCTCAAGTCTACAGGTGAAAAGGTGTTGATAGCAGCAGCAGAGCCTGGCATGGGGGGAGCGGGGCGGGGGGGGGAGGGGGGGGGTACGGAAAGGTCGTAGGAGCATGAGAGCTACGCTACAAATGTAGAGAGGTTGATTGACACGTTAGAAAACCAATAGATAAGGAGGCTACCTCCTTATTGCTTGTGTTACGGGTACCGGGCTGCGGCTCCCGTGGGCAGTTATATGTTGCTGAAATGATAAAGACGAAGTGATCACACGGGAGCCGTGGCTTCTCCTTCTCCGGATCATGCAGCTATCTTTATTAAACATGTCATTCTATTTACTATTCATTGACATTGTCCATTTTCAAAGGTAACAGCAAATCACTGTTTCTTTTAATCTCTGAAGACATCTTCAAACATTCACAAAACATGTGTTTCTCTTAACCCATTTCTTTTGCATAACATAAACAAATCTGTCACATCTTTCAGTCATTCATCCAAAATCCACGCCAAATAATATCATGGTAGCATAATGCACTTGATATGCATCTCAGTCTTCTCATGGACTTGTGCAACACAGAATCATGTAAATAGACAACTTTCAAACTTTTTAACCAAATCATCTTTACATGAATTTACTTCTTTTTAATCAACATTTTACTATTTAACCTCTTTTTAACAGTTTCTTTAAATGCACACCGATTAAACTTTATGAAATCATGTCATGGAGCCAGTCAAATCATGAAAAACACTCTTTACCCAACAGAAATGAGTCGTGCTGCCCATATAAAGAAATATAAAGATGTCTTTTAACTCTATCTGCGTGCCACACCGCCATCTTTGTCACTTCTGGCTGACATGTGGTCCCAAAAACACAAGATTAAGCACTCTACTGATCATCTGAGTCAATTGCATCTCGCCCAAACCAAACTCAAAATATTTACAAGTCTTATGGACACTTTCACTAGTTTTTGATCATGTTTCATACCTGAAATGATAAAGACGAAGTGATCACACGGGAGCCGTGGCTTCTCCTTCTCCGGATCATGCAGCTATGAGAGTGAACCGGAGGGTGAGGTGACAGATACCACAGGCTCACAGTGCCTCCTACTGGTTGGAGTGCTGCGACTACATGTCAGTTTCACAGATCATACCTTTTATAGGTCTTTTTCACAAAATAATAAACACATCAATGAGAAAAACTCAAACAGAAAAATACATTTACACAAGTGGGCACACTGGTGGGCATCACACTTGGCTAAAGTAATGTTGGTTTTACAACCTCCAGAGTTGATTAATGTTTATGATTTTTTTTTGATCATGATAAAAACAAGGCTGCTACAGCTTAGTAACACCATTTTTTAGCTTTAATTCATTTTTGTTAGTAATAAAGATCTCCTATACAACCTTTAACGTCTGTCGTCGTCATGGACGGTGGGTGGATTGATCTCATAAGAAGGTCTTTTCAGAAGAAACCCAGGCGGATTACCCCACACAGACGTGCATGCATGAGTAAAACAGTAGAAAAATGGGCACCCTGATCACAAATGGTCCCAAATCCACCATCATCCGATTTGGAGTTATTCATTGTTCACGACAGCGTTCCTTCTGGTATGGTTTCAGGAGTGTTGCACAGGGATCCCAGACGTTTCCGACTCTTGCCTCATGTTGTGGATTGGTCTGGTTGATTGTTCAACGTGCAAATCAGCAGAATTCCCACACTTTGGTCTACTTCTTTGTTTGCAGGTGATGAAAAACCAAAGAAAGAAGAAGAAGAAGAAGAATTCCCCAAGCAAACGACAGGAATGGAGGATCTGGAAGAAAAGCAGAGACTGGCTGAAGACTTAAAGGAGAGCCAAGAAGAAGAGAAAGACTTGGTTGGTGTGATCGAGATGTTGAAGAAGTTGGAGAAGGAGCTGGTGAAGTCTGGAAAAAATAAGAAATCAGAGCTGCAAGAGGTGGAGAGGAAGATGGAGGAGAACCACAAAGAACTTCAAAAAGGCAGTCGTAAGTTCCAGAAAATGAAGGCAGAAAAAAAAGCCTTTATTTTAGAAGAACAACAAGAACTGGATGGAAAAAAGAAAGATTTAGAGAAGTTTTTACAGCTAACTGAAGACAGAGCAGAGGAAGTAAAGAAGACTATTGAAGTAATAACAAGACAGAGAGACGGAGCTGGAGCCGACAGGGTGGAGGTACAGTCTGAAAACCTGGACCAGTGAACACAGTACATCCTTCAGAGCCACCTAACCCCCCCCACCCGAGGCTGGTGTCATTCAGGGACCCACCAGGAACCCAAAACATGCTGTCGACCGCAGTCGAAGTTAAATCTTCAGAGATCCTTAGAAGCGTGATCAGAATCAGTAACTCTCATCTCACTGAGGCAGCTGTTGTTTTCCAGCTTCCCAACATAATAGTATGAATGCCACCTCTGCCTGCATCTGACTGGTCCTGCTGATCTTCACAATTTAGGGATTTTGCTGAGCTTTGTGCTACTTCTCAAACAGTATGCTTTCCAAATGACATGTTGCGCTGTACCATTATAATGACTTTAAGGTTCTGAAGTTCTGCGGGTGGCACTGGTCCCTCACGTCACCTCCAGAGGGAACCCTGGAGGCTGGAGTCTGATCCCACCTGAGGGTTTCCAACGCTGTGACACTACAATGTGATGGACCAGCATGGCGTGCAGCAAGACTGTGAAATGAAGGAGAAATGATTCATGGGCTTCAAATTTTTCTGCAAATTAAAGACTAAAAAGTCCCCCGCCCCCACTCTGATCCACATCAAGAAAGTCCTGCTCAGCCAAGAGCCGTCGGGATTATTAACAAAGTCATTAAAAATGATCATTTATCAGTTTGTTCTGTGAGAAGATGAAATCGGTTGAGAGATGTTCTATCGGGAAGAAGATTGTTCCTGGAGTTGCAGCTCATTAAAGATGATGGTCTTCCAGATGGCGGAAGAGAGAGATTACCCAGGGCTTCTATCTCCTCTCTGTCTGCACCTGCTCTGTTTTTCAGAAACGATGTTTGTTCTGTTCTGTCTGAAAGCTGAGCTGGAGAATCAGAGACGACCTGGACAGCCTCTCAACGTTCTGACTGAGGCCTTTCAGTTGTGTCAGTCTGATTCCTCTGTATTAGTTTCATTATATATTTTCCTGACATTCTGAACAAACAGTAAATTCATACATCTCATTGAAACATTGTGCTAATCATTATGTGTCTTCTTGGTGGTCTCTTTGGGGTTCTTTTCCCAGTGAAAACCTCCATTCAGCCAGCTGCAGTCCTCCATAGGGGCTCCAGGGTCAGTGGGAGTTCGCCCAACCAGTCCACATGTTTTTTGTGGATTTAGGCGTTCGACCACGTCCCTCAGGGTGTCTTGTGGGGGGTCCTTCAGGAATACGGAGTCCGGGGCCCCTTGTTCAGGACCGTCTGGTCTCTGTGTGACTGAAGTAGGAGTCTGGTCCACTTTGAAGGCAGTAAGTCGGACCTGTTCCCGGTGCATGTTGGACTCCAGCAGGGCTGAACTTTGTCACCGGTTCTGTTCAGAATCTTTATGGACAGAATTTGTAGGAGCAGCCAGGGGCCGGAGGGGGGCCGGTTTGGGGACCACAGGATTTCATCTCTGCTTTTTTCAGAGATGATGTTGTCCGGTTGGCGGTCCGTTGTGGTGAAGAAGGAGCTGAAAGGACGCCTCCCTGGGGAGGAGCTCCAGCCCAGTCATGTCCCACCTGGAGGAGGCCCTGGGACAGCCCAGGACACGCTGGAGAGACGATGTCTCTCAGCTGGACTGGGAACGCCTCAGGATCCTCCAGGAAGAGCTGGAGGAAGAGCTGGAGGAAGAGTCTGGGGACAGGAAGTGTGGGGACAGGAAGTCTGGGGACAGGAAGTCTGGGCATCCCTGCTGAAACTGCTGAGTGAATGACCCGGTTCTGGATCAGTTGTTGTTGATGGATGGATGGATGGATGGATGGATGGATGGATGGACGGACGGACGGACGGATGTTTGCCACTGCTTGTCCTCCAAGACTTGTGTTTGGGAAAGTCAGAACCGTGAGAGACCGTGGGATTACAGTTCTTCAGCTCTGTCCCTGAACACTTCCCCACCAGTGCATTCCTGGACAAATTAAATCACGGAGCATTAGTGAATGTCTACAGCAACAGTTTATTAAAGCAACAAACCATGAAGTATAACTATAACTATATACAACAAAAACCAAAAAAATGTCACACACGCCAGCCGTGCACTGCCTGCACCATCCGACTCAACAGTGTTGGGGTTTATGTTTGGTAATTGCTAATAAATGACTAAAGTAAGGATTGCTTTAAGTAATTTGATCAAATTACTAATTTGAGTAAATTGTCATTTACTAATTAATAATTATAGATCTCTAACTGCGAGTCACTTACAGCGCAATAAACTGTTTAATGTGAGACACAAAACTAATTTTTCCAAAATCAGTTATTACTAATATTAATTCTAAATAGTTTTTATTCATTAATAATGTCAGACTATCAGTTATTTGGGAATGAGTAAATCACAGAGCAACATAAATCACTGATTACTAAGATGTGGATCCGACGGGCTGCGTGTGTTTGTGCACATAGACACGCAGACCGCCGCGTACGGAACGCGCTGTTTTTGGAAAAAGTGGATGCGAGCGACAGAAAGAGGGGAAGAAACCATCCAGCGGCCCCAGCTGGTCTCAGACGGTCCAGGCTGGCCTGGGTCTGCGGTCTGAGGTGAGAGGACAGCGGTGCGCTGGCTGTTCAGCTCCAGGAAGGAAACACAATCACACGTGGAACAAACAAACTCCAACACATAAAACACGAGCTTTGAGATGTTGAAAGATGTTGAACTGTGACGGTGAGTTCAAATCCCTGAACGGGCATCACTTCCAGGTGTGCTGGCAGTTGCCAAAGGAAAAGCCGAGTTTGCACTGGTCAGCGGGGTCCACCTTCATGGTCCAAAACCCATTTGCCACATCGACCGTGGGGAAGAAACCCTTTCACGTTCACTAACTCCTGATCCAGGTGGGTCATGGGCCAGCGAGAGAGGGGAACCTGTTTTTTCAGCAGGCAACCATCAACAGTCTGTCAACATTGTCCTGTGGGTTTTAACAGCTGGTGCCGAGACTGAGACTGAAATGAAAAAAGGATGCTTGAAACCTCTAAGTCTCAGCACAGATTCTTTGATTTGATTGAAAGATGATCAGACAGCGAAGAAGGCCTCATGCTAGCAATAAAATCTAAATGCGAGGCTCTGGGTCCATCAGCCCTGCGAGAACAGGTCTCAGGCTGAACCCCAGGCTGAATGGCCCCGGTCGTTGGTGGAGAGACTTTATCCTCCGTTTTCACATAATTAAGAGTGACACACGAGACTCCTCTTCTTCAGGAGTCAGCAATCATGCTTCAGATCTGCGGTCCTGCGGTTACAACACCCTGGCTTGGAGCCTTCTACAACAATCCAGCTCATCTCAGCAGGCCACGTGCGACCGGTACAAGAGACCGACACCTGGTTACTGTGACGTTTACTACTCCAAGTAACGCACGGTGGACGACATTATATTTCAAACGTGCTGTTTATTGACGAGGCTCAACATAGTGACTAATACAGACGGTCAGGCTGACCGGCGCGGGCACCAGAACGCTGCGTGCATCAAGGGACTCAGGGCTGCGTCACATATGCGCAGGGGGCGCAACATGCAACTTTTGCTCTACGTGACATCTCCCCCTCTTTTACAAGCGCAGTAGGCATAAACCACACAAACAGTAATTACAGGCAGAACGCCAAACCAAAGGTGTACCCACGCAGACCCACTAAAGCACAGTCCGAACATAGCAGAGAAAACGGTTAACACACCCAACAACAACAAAAAAAACAACAGTCTCACAAACTGTTCAACGCACTTTTTTTTCGGTTTTTTTTTTTTTTTTTTTTTTTTTTTTTTTACTAAGGGTGTGGGTAGACTACCACAGTCCCTTGAGATGAGAAGGGATTATTCTGCCCTTTTTGTCCATCATCTCAACTACTTAACATACCTGGGGTTTGGCTTAACAGTCCGACCAAACCTGGTAACGACTGGAGTTGGGTGTTCAGGGGAACCAGGGGCATCAGCAGGAGCACTGGCGGTGGATAAGTCCTGCTCTGCTGGCACTCGCTGTCCATCTTGATCCGTCGGCTGAGGAACATCCATCTTTTGCGGTGATGACAGCTCCTGGTTGACCAGCTGGATGTGGCGCCGGTTCCGTCGTGGTGTGTTGCCACGCTCCGTCTCCAGTGTAAAGGAACGCGGCGCAGCCTCCTGGCGCTGCACAGTCGCTGGTGTTGTCCAAGCCTTTTCTCCGTTGATCTTCAATCTGACTTTGTCACCGATGGAAAGTGGTGGTAGAGGCTTGGCGGAGTGTCTGCGGTTGTAATACTTCTCGTCGGACTGTTTTGCTTTTGCGTCATTTCCCTTGACAGTCTCTAGATTAGGCCACACTGGCTGCAGGCTCTCTCTGAGTACAGGGAGTGTTGTACGGATTTCTCGACCCATCAACAACTTGGCGGGACTTTGCCTAGTTGGCTCTGTTGGTGTTGAGCGGTAGCTCATGAGAGCTAGGTGAGGGTTGTCTTGTTTGAGAATCCACTTTGCCGTCTTCACAGCTCTTTCGGCCATGCCGTTGGATTGTGGGAAATGAGGGCTCAAAGTAACGGGCTGGAAGTCATACTCAGCTGTAAAGTTTTTGAACTGTTCGGCGACGAACTGAGGACCGTTATCTGTCATGAGCTCCTCTGGAATCCCGTAGCGTGTGAAGATGCTTTTCAGCTTCTGTATGACAGTTTCTGAATTTGTCTTTGGTAAGTCCAGGATCTCGAGCCATCTGGAGAAATAGTCCACCACAATTAAGTAGTGTCGACCTTTGAACTCGCACAGGTCAGCTGCGAGCTTCTGCCATGGTAGATCTGGCAATGGTGTGGAGATCAACGGTTCTCTGTTCTGGCTCGGTCTGTAGATGTTGCAATGTTTACATGACATCACAAGCTTTTTCACATCACTGGCGATACCTGGCCACCACACAGCGCCATTGTACCGTTCTCGGCACTTAGTAAGGCCTTGGTGGCCCTCGTGAATCTTCTGCAACATGTAGTCTCTCATACTGCTAGGGATCACAATCTGCTTGCCACGTCGCAGCAATCCACTGGCCTCACTGAGTGAACCACGATCTTTGAAGTAGGTGCTTGCTCTGACAGCTACACTCTTCAAGTGTTCCGGCCACCCCTTTTGGACATACTTGAGGACACACTGGAGTTCAGCATCTGTTCCTGTTTGGTCTTTAATCTGCTCGATGACCGGCTTTCTCACTCTCAGGTCGTCCTCAACGGAGTCCACGTAAGCTTTCACCTCCGCTTCTAGGTCACCTGAACCAGTGGCTGCCTGGGGTTGCCTAGACAAGGCGTCGGCGACGACTAGGTGTTTGCCTGGAACGTATTCTGCGACTGGGTTAAATTTCATTAACCTGATGAGCAGGCGCTGACAACGAATAGGTGCGGTGTCAAGGTCTTTTGAGTTGATCAGAGTCACCAGTGGTTTGTGGTCTGTAAGCAGCTTGTATCTCTCTAAGCCACAAAGATACTGGTAGAAACGCTCAGAGGCCCACACTCCTGCAAGGCACTCTTTTTCGATCTGAGCGTACCTCTTCTCGGCATCCGTCAATGTACGCGAACAGAATGCAACAGGCTTCAGGACCCCATCATGGCTCTGCAGGAGGACTCCTCCGAGCCCATAACTGCTTGCGTCTGCACCGACGATGGTTGGCTTCGCCGGATCGAAGAACTCCAAGACTGGTGCTGATGAAATTAGCCGTTTCACTTCTGCGAACGCTCTGTCTTGCTGTGGACCCCAGCACCAATCACGCTCACTCTTGAGTAGCTCGTTGAGCGGCTGTAACACAGTGGAAAGGTTTGGTAGGTAACGGCCTAGGTAGTTCACCATACCAAGTAGCCGTCTCAGCTCACTCACATTCTGGGGTGGTTCCATTGTTGTTATGGCTTTGACCCTCTCTTGGTTAGGCGCTATGCCATCCTTGGTCACGACCTGTCCCAGGAAGTTCAGCTCTGGTTGGCTAAGCCTGCATTTTTCCTTGTTGAGTCGTAGACCTGCGGCGGTGATGGTCTCCATGACTCGATTTAGCCTGTGGTCGTGTATTTCCTGTGTTTCTCCAAAAACCAATATGTCGTCCATGTACACGACCGTTCCATCATGCCCATGCAGTAGGTCAGACATCTTTCGCTGAAAGATTTCGGGCGCAGACGTGATCCCGAACGGTAGCCGCTTAAAACAGTATCTGCCCAGGGGCGTGATAAAGGTGGTCAGGCGAGCACTGTTCTCCTCAAGAGGAATTTGCCAGAATCCGCTCTCGGCATCCAGGCTGGAGAACACTGTACTCTTTGCTAGCTTGGGCATGATGTCATCCAAGGTAGGTAAGATAAACTTTTCACGTTTCACATTTTCATTGAGTTTTTTCAGGTCCACGCAAATTCTTATTTTTCCATTCTTTTTCATGACTGGAACCATGGGCGCGCACCATTCAGTTGGGTCAGTCACTTTTTCTATTATGCCCATTGACTCCATTCTCTTCAACTCCTCCTCAACCCGAGGGAGTAGCGGAATTGGTACTCGCCGTGGCGTAGCGATGCTGTATGGTTCTGCACCTTCTTTCAGTGTGATTTTCACTGGTTCTCCTTTTAGTGTGCCCAGGCCACTGAATGCATTGACCTCGTTGATGTGCTTAATTAGGCCCAGTCTGGTTGCCACTGTTCTGCTTAGGAGATTTTCCCCATTAGTTTGAACAACAACCACACGGAAGCAGCAACTTCTCAGTTGTCCACTGATGTTGGCTTTTAGTTTAGCTAAAAACTGCCCCCTTGTGGCCACAGTGCCACCTGGACTCTGAAGGGTGCTCTTCACTTCTCTGAGTCGAGGCTTGTTCCGCAGTGTGCCATATGTGGCTTCAGACATGATTGAAGTGTCAGCACCGGAATCAATTTTAAATGAGACTGGCGTACCTGCTACAGTGAGAGTTGTCCGCCATGGTGGCTCATCCTCTGCAATCGGTGCATCATTTTGTTGTAGCTCTACTGAGCCCAGGAACACTGTATCACTCTCATCAGCTTCTGTTATTTCCTGCACGGTTTTTGAATGGCACACAGCTGCAAAGTGCCCGATTTTGTTACACTTCATGCATTTTTTTCCTTTTGCATGGCACTGCTCGGCCTCACTGTGATTACGTCCACATCTCGTGCATGTTCCTCTTTTCATCTTTTTGTTTATCTTCGCCATATTGCCATATTTTTTTTGTTCAGTCTTCTTCACTGACTTAACATTGTCCACGTGCTCTGCGCCGTGTCCTCGCTCCGTATTCTGTGACTTGATCAATTCACAATGCCTGGCTGTTTCGATGGCGGTCTTCAATGTTAAATCACTTTTCATTTGCAGTTTCTGTGACACTTGTTTATCACGAATTCCAATCACTATGCGATCACGCATTTGCTCTTCTTTCAATGCTCCAAAATCACAGTTTTCAGCTAGTTCATACAGTTGCCTGACAAATGCTTCCACACTTTCGCCTGGTTGTTGAACTCTGGAGTGAAACTTAGCACGTTCATAGATGACGTTTCGTTTCGGGATGAAGTGCTCATCGAATTTGGCCAGCACGACGTCATATTTATCTGCATCCGCAGCATCCGTGAACGTGAACGCCTTGAATATGTGCTCAGCCTCCGCTCCCATGGAATAAATTAATGCATTTACCTGCACATTTTCCCCTTCCTCCGTGAGCAGCGAAGCTATGCGATACCTGCCGAATCTCAGCTTCCAGTCAGGCCATGCTTCCGGCTTTGAGAAATCAAACTGCTCCGGCGGAGTAAACTTCGCCATGGCGACGCACACTTCGGCTCCTCTCTCTCACGTCCGACTTTCGGCGGCTCAAATCCAGTTGTCTTCTGACACCATGTGACGTTTACTACTCCAAGTAACGCACGGTGGACGACATTATATTTCAAACGTGCTGTTTATTGACGAGGCTCAACATAGTGA
Source organism: Salarias fasciatus (assembly GCF_902148845.1). Taxonomy (NCBI): domain Eukaryota; kingdom Metazoa; phylum Chordata; class Actinopteri; order Blenniiformes; family Blenniidae; genus Salarias; species Salarias fasciatus. The sequence continues at coordinate 81,871 of NC_043750.1, forward strand.
CTAATACAGACGGTCAGGCTGACCGGCGCGGGCACCAGAACGCTGCGTGCATCAAGGGACTCAGGGCTGCGTCACATATGCGCAGGGGGCGCAACATGCAACTTTTGCTCTACGTGACAGTTACCTCCTGTGGCCTCTGACCGGGCGTCAGCTCCTTATCCTGGCCGGTTCAGACCTGTTGTCCCTCAGGGCTGTGGTTCTTACATTATCACAAAGAGATCAAAGGTTTAGCTACGGTGACCCTCCACCGACGCAGGCGCAGGGCACACAGGCAGTCACAGCGCAAAGCAATAAAAACAGTTTAGCCATAGAAATACACAACACTGGCCAGATGAGTGGTTGAGATGGATGATGTTCTTTTCCAGCCATTGGTCAAGGATCTCCTGGATTGACTCGCAGGCAGCGGACAGAATTCACACTGGTGGACAAAAGACGGTGGCGGCCCGGCTCGGTGGGAACAGGCGCCATGTGGCGGTCAGTCACCATACAGTCATGTGAGTCCTGGGCGAAAATCACTTCAAAACGGCAGAAAACTTCTCTGAGCGTGCTTCTCTGGTCTTCAGGGGTGAGAGCATCTGCTTTCGCATCAATATCTGACTCAAAGCCAGAGTAAGGCTCGACCTGCCCACCGGCTGTACCTGCGTCTCCTGCTGAGCTGCCAGGGTCGCACCACAGATGACCTCCTGCTCCAGGACGTCCGGGCTGGGTGTCATGGAACAAGCTGTGGATTCCTTCCCCATGTGGCTGGAATCAGAACTCACAGGTAGGCTGAACACTTGTGAGCAAAGAGCAACAGAGGTCAAAGGTCACAGCAGGCTTCATGTCTCAGCCAGGCCTCACAGGGTTGAACGAGCTCGTGAAGCTCCTCTGAAGGACTGTTCCACTCGTCTTCTCCCGAGAAAAAGAAAAAGAGGCTTTTTGTTCTGGGAGTGTTCCTGAGGACAGCGGCGAGGGCCCCGGTGAGGTCCAGCTGAACATCACCCTGGCTTTACTGAAACAGGATCGCCTCACGCCGTTTTCAGACCAAGCATAGAACCAAAGAACCGGGTGAGACGGATGGAGGGCCTGGGCTCCGACTGTGTGTCGTGTGTGTGAGGGCTGCTGTTTTTTGGAGATTTTTTCAAATAAGTGAAGAATCCTCCTGTATTTGTTGCTGTGGTTACATCGCTACTTCATCATCTCCAGAAATACAATGAAAGCATTTGAAAATGTATGATCTTCATCATGTGATGTATGTAAATGCAGACGGACTGATTTACAAAAGAAGAGGAGGAGACTTGTTGCAGCAGCATGAACACACTCCTGCATCAAAAACAAATAACTGTCCACAAATACTCTTCTGTGCATAAATAACTTCATTTTTTATTTTCCAAATAACGTTTATTATTAGCTAAAGAGCAAAACTCCGTTCGAAAAGGAAAATGATCCAGTTCAGAACACACACTTCGGGGTCGGGGGTCAGACTGCGGTTCTGCAGAAGGCCTCCTCCTCCAGGGTTCTCCTGGGTCCCTCTCCAGAGTCAGGGAGCTGAAGCAGAGCCGAGCGACACCCAGAAATATTTATTCCTCTTTTCAAATAAATATAGTCAACAGGAAGGGGTCATGTTGTTTAGCTGACACACACACACACACACACACACACACACACACACACACACACACACACACACACACACACACACACACACACACACACACACACACACACACACACACACACACACACACACACACACACACACACAGTCTAATTCCATATTCTTCGGCAGCAATAAAGCAAAAATTGAAAACATCAGAACTTCAGGAGAGTCCAGCTGAAGCGATGAGCCGGTCTGTGGCGTCCTGCAACACGCCGTCCTCATTCAGAGGCGTCTGAGGAATGAAGGCAGACGTTCACATTTCGCCAAGAAGAGAAATCTCCTAAAACCACACTGACTGCTGATTCCAGTCCGCTCTGGAACCTGAACAATGAAGCAGAACTGAAGGAAACAGAAGAAGAAGAAGCGGTGTGAAGAACCGCGGGCCAGACGGCTCCTGATCCCAGCTGGCGCGGGTCAGTGAAAACCACCAGTCCAGGAAGTCCTGGTCCAGACCCACTGCTCCACTGCTCGGCTCAGGCCAGGCATGGATCGAACCCGCTGCCCCCCGACTCTGGGCTCCAGAGCTGAAGATATGTGCAGAAATCCAACTGACATGTAACAGAACTCCAACAGAACCCCAACAGAACTCCAACAGAACCCCAACAGAACCCCAACAGAACTCCAACAGAACCCCAACAGAACCCTAACAGAACTCCAACAGAACTCCAACAGAACCCCAACAGAACTCCAACAGAACCCCAACAGAACCCCAACAGAACTCCAACAGAACCCCAACAGAACCCCAACAGAACCCCAACAGAACTCCAACAGAACCCCAACAGAACCCCAACAGAACTCCAACAGAACCCTAACAGAACCCTAACAGAACCCTAACACAACATCAGAACTCCAGTGAAAATCAAAGGATCTAAGATTCTCTTCTTGTGACCAAATGTTCGGTGAGTTTCTTGATTCCATAAAAAGTGAACTGAAGGAATCACTGAGGTCAAAGTTCATGGAGCCAAACTGGACAGAGCAGAAAAACAGATGAATTCCAAACCTCTCTTGTGAAAACCAAACTCTACGTTTGAGATCTTTGACGGTCAGAACCCAGAAGCAGCCGGACCAATCAGAGCTCATCGCGACCTGGACCGAAGCTGGAGAAGAGAAAACACTGATCGCAGGATCAGGAAGGAAACTTACACGACTCTTTGGTTCACGTGAGCGTTTCTGCCTCTGCTGCTCCTCTGACACGATTCAGACCTTTAACCCCGCGGTGAGAAAGTCCCGGACCATCGCTTAAAATCCCAAAACACACTCGAGAGGCAGCGAAGAGAAAAGGTGGAAAAGACGCTTTTCTCTGACTGAGGACGAGAAATGAACCGAACACACACACACACACGCACACACACACACACACACACACACACACACACACACACACACACATGCACACAGAGTATTCATAAACAGATTGGTCCCAGTCACACTCACACATGAGCAGACACTGAGGAGGAGGAGGAGGAGGAGGAAGAAGCTCTGAGTGGCCAACGAGTTGGAAACCAGAAGAAACAGAAACAGAGCTGAAGTCTGGGTGGGGGGAGGCACTGGGGGTGGGGGGTGGGGGGGCTGCACACCCTGGAGTCCAGCAGTAAGAAGCAGTCCGTGGTCCGCTGGCGACACCTTGTGGACAGCAGCTGCTGTTACCTGCTCTCATTCAGCAGCAGGCGGAAGTGATGCAGCTGATAGATACTGGTGGACAACCTGGAGGAGACAACACCGAAGTCAACACCTGAAGGAGACAACACCGAAGTCAACACCTGAAGGAGACAACACCTGTAGGAGACAACACCGAAGTCAACACCTGAAGGAGACAACACCTGTAGGAGACAACACCGAAGTCAACACCTGAAGGAGACAACACCGAAGTCAACACCTGAAGGAGACAACACCTGTAGGAGACAACACCGAAGTCAACACCTGAAGGAGACAACACCGAAGTCAACACCTGAAGGAGACAACAACGAAGTCAACACCTGTAGGAGACAACACCGAAGTCAACACCTGAAGGAGACAACACCTGAAGGAGACAACACCAAAGTCAACACCTGAAGGAAACAACACCTGTAGGAGACAACACCGAAGTCAACACCTGAAGGAGACAACACCGAAGTCAACACCTGAAGGAGACAACACCTGTAGGAGACAACACCGAAGTCAACACCTGAAGGAGACAACACCTGTAGGAGACAACACCGAAGTCAACACCTGAAGGAGACAACACCGAAGTCAACACCTGAAGGAGACAACAACGAAGTCAACACCTGTAGGAGACAACACCGAAGTCAACACCTGAAGGAGACAACACCTGAAGGAGACAACACCTGTAGGAGACAACACCGAAGTCAACACCTGAAGGAGACAACACCTGTAGGAGACAACACCGAAGTCAACACCTGAAGGAGACAACACCTGTAGGAGACAACACCGAAGTCAACACCTGAAGGAGACAACACCTGTAGGAGACAACACCGAAGTCAACACCTGAAGGAGACAACACCTGTAGGAGACAACACCGAAGTCAACACCTGAAGGAGACAACACCGAAGTCAACACCTGAAGGAGACAACACCTGTAGGAGACAACACCGAAGTCAACACCTGAAGGAGACAACACCGAAGTCAACACCTGAAGGAGACAACAACGAAGTCAACACCTGTAGGAGACAACACCGAAGTCAACACCTGAAGGAGACAACACCTGAAGGAGACAACACCAAAGTCAACACCTGAAGGAAACAACACCTGTAGGAGACAACACCGAAGTCAACACCTGAAGGAGACAACACCGAAGTCAACACCTGAAGGAGACAACACCTGTAGGAGACAACACCGAAGTCAACACCTGAAGGAGACAACACCTGTAGGAGACAACACCGAAGTCAACACCTGAAGGAGACAACACCGAAGTCAACACCTGAAGGAGACAACAACGAAGTCAACACCTGTAGGAGACAACACCGAAGTCAACACCTGAAGGAGACAACACCTGAAGGAGACAACACCTGTAGGAGACAACACCGAAGTCAACACCTGAAGGAGACAACACCTGTAGGAGACAACACCTGAAGGAGACAACACCGAAGTCAACACCTGAAGGAGACAACACCTGTAGGAGACAACACCGAAGTCAACACATGAAGGAGACAACACCTGAAGGAGACAACACCTGTAGGACACAACACCGAAGTCAACACCTGAAGGAGACAACACCAAAGTCAACACCTGAAGGAGACAACACCTGAAGGAGACAACAACGAAGTCAACACCTGAAGGAGACAACACCTGAAGGAGACAACAACGAAGTCAACACCTGAAGGAGACAACAACGAAGTCAACACCTGAAGGAGACAACACCGAAGTCAACACCTGAAGGAGACAACACCTGTAGGACACAACACCGAAGTCAACACCTGAAGGAGACAACACCTGTAGGAGACAACATCGAAGTCAACACCTGAAGGAGACAACACCTGTAGGAGACAACACCGAAGTCAACACCTGAAGGAGACAACACCTGAAGGAGACAACACCTGTAGGACACAACACCGAAGTCAACACCTGAAGGAGACAACACCAAAGTCAACACCTGAAGGAGACAACACCTGAAGGAGACAACAACGAAGTCAACACCTGAAGGAGACAACAACGAAGTCAACACCTGAAGGAGACAACAACGAAGTCAACACCTGTAGGAGACAACACCGAAGTCAACACCTGAAGGAGACAACACCAAAGTCAACACCTGAAGGAGACAACACCTGAAGGAGACAACAACGAAGTCAACACCTGAAGGAGACAACAACGAAGTCAACACCTGAAGGAGACAACAACGAAGTCAACACCTGTAGGAGACAACACCGAAGTCAACACCTGAAGGAGACAACACCTGTAGGACACAACACCGAAGTCAACACCTGAAGGAGACAACACCGAAGTCAACACCTGAAGGAGACAACACCTGTAGGACACAACACCGAAGTCAACACCTGAAGGAGACAACACCTGTAGGAGACAACATCGAAGTCAACACCTGAAGGAGACAACACCTGTAGGAGACAACACCGAAGTCAACACCTGAAGGAGACAACACCTGAAGGAGACAACACCTGTAGGACACAACACCGAAGTCAACACCTGAAGGAGACAACACCAAAGTCAACACCTGAAGGAGACAACACCTGAAGGAGACAACAACGAAGTCAACACCTGAAGGAGACAACAACGAAGTCAACACCTGAAGGAGACAACAACGAAGTCAACACCTGTAGGAGACAACACCGAAGTCAACACCTGAAGGAGACAACACCAAAGTCAACACCTGAAGGAGACAACACCTGAAGGAGACAACAACGAAGTCAACACCTGAAGGAGACAACAACGAAGTCAACACCTGAAGGAGACAACAACGAAGTCAACACCTGTAGGAGACAACACCGAAGTCAACACCTGAAGGAGACAACACCTGTAGGACACAACACCGAAGTCAACACCTGAAGGAGACAACACCTGTAGGAGACAACACCGAAGTCAACACCTGAAGGAGACAACACCGAAGTCAACACCTGAAGGAGACAACACCTGTAGGACACAACACCGAAGTCAACACCTGAAGGAGACAACACCTGTAGGAGACAACATCGAAGTCAACACCTGAAGGAGACAACACCTGTAGGAGACAACACCGAAGTCAACACCTGAAGGAGACAACACCTGAAGGAGACAACACCTGTAGGACACAACACCGAAGTCAACACCTGAAGGAGACAACACCAAAGTCAACACCTGAAGGAGACAACACCTGAAGGAGACAACAACGAAGTCAACACCTGAAGGAGACAACAACGAAGTCAACACCTGAAGGAGACAACAACGAAGTCAACACCTGTAGGAGACAACACCGAAGTCAACACCTGAAGGAGACAACACCAAAGTCAACACCTGAAGGAAACAACACCTGTAGGAGACAACACCGAAGTCAACACCTGAAGGAGACAACACCTGTAGGAGACAACACCGAAGTCAACACCTGAAGGAGACAACACCTGTAGGAGACAACACCGAAGTCAACACCTGAAGGAGACAACACCTGAAGGAGACAACACCAAAGTCAACACCTGAAGGAGACAACACCTGTAGGAGACAACACCGAAGTCAACACCTGAAGGAAGCAACACCTGAAGGAGACAACACCTGAAGGAGACAACACCTGTAGGAGACAACACCGAAGTCAACACCTGAAGGAGACAACACCTGAAGGAGACAACACCTGAAGGAGACAACACCAAAGTCAACACCTGAAGGAGACAACACCTGTAGGAGACAACACCTGAAGGAGACAACACCTGAAGGAGACAACACCTGAAGGAGACAACACTTGTAGGAGACAACACCGAAGTCAACACCTGAAGGAGACAACACCTGAAGGAGACAACACCGAAGTCAACACCTGAAGGAGACAACACCTGAAGGAGACAACACCGAAGTCAACACCTGAAGGAGACAACACCTGAAGGAGACAACACCTAAAGTCAACACCTGAAGGAGACAACACCTGAAGGAGACAACACCTAAAGTCAAAACCTGAAGGAGACAACACCTGAAGGAGACAACACCTAAAGCCAACACCTGAAGGAGACAACACCTGAAGGAGACAACAACTAAGGTCAACACCTGAAGGAGACAACACCTGCAGTCCACACCTAAAATCAACACCTGAAGGAGACAACAACTGAAGGAGACAACACCTGAAGGAGACAACACCTAAAGTCAACACCTGAAGGAGACAACACCTGAAGGAGACAACACCTAAAGCCAACACCTGAAGGAGACAACACCTGAAGTCCACACCTAAAATCAACACCTGAAGGAGACAACAACTGAAGGAGACAACACCTAAAGTCAACACCTGAAGGAGACGACACCTGAAGGAGACGACACCTGAAGGAGACAACACCTAAAGTCAACACCTGAAGGAGACAACACCTGAAGGAAACAACACCTAAACTCAACACCTGAAGGAGACAACACCTGAAGGAGACAACACCTAAAGTCAACACCTGAAGGAGACAACAACTAAGGTCAACACCTGAAGGAGACAACACCTGAAGGAGTCAACACCTGAAGGAGACAACACCTGAAGGAGTCAACACCTGAAGGAGACAACACCTGAAGGAGACAACACCTAAAGCCAACACCTGAAGGAGACAACAACTAAGGTCAACACCTGAAGGAGACAACACCTGAAGTCCACACCTAAAATCAACACCTGAAGGAGACAACAACTGAAGGAGACAACACCTGAAGGAGACAACACCTAAAGTCAACACCTGAAAGAGACAACACCTGAAGGAGACAACACCTAAAGGAGACAACACCTGAAGGAGACAACACCTAAAGCCAACACCTGAAGGAGACAACACCTGAAGTCCACACCTAAAATCAACACCTGAAGGAGACAACAACTGAAGGAGACAACACCTAAAGTCAACA
>NC_043750.1:1060978-1193478 GCF_902148845.1 Salarias fasciatus
TTCAGCTTCAGCCTGCCGGCCTCCAAAGACCAGAAAGATCAGCGCTCTGAATACTTCAGCTTTTTAAAATACTCTGAGCCCACTCAGACGCTCCCAGCGGACTCTGACTGACCCTTTAGAACTGGACTAATATATCTTTAACTGGCTGATGCTGTAGTTTTTATTATAAGATTATATTAAAATGTGAATGCTGTACTTTTAAATATAAAATAATATGTGAAAGCTGCAGTGTTTAATATAAAGTAATATAAAGAGATTAATGCTGTAGTTTTTAACATAACTGTTAATATGCTAAAGCTGTAGCGTTTAATATAGAATAATGCTAATGTTTTAAATCTATAATAATTAATCCAAAATAATTAATAGGCCTACTGTCAGCTTTAATAGCATCAATCATTATTAATTCATGAACAATCAATATTTTGCTGTCAATAATCAATTTTTTTTTTAAATGGAATCATCGATGAATTAGGGTTAGAATTAAAAATTGACTCTAAGGGAAAAAATTAAGAGAAAACTCCTTTTCCATAGTTTTTCCTCCCTGTTCAGTCCAGGTGAATTATGAGGATTACAGTCTTCATCTGAAGCTAAAAGTCTTCCAAACATCTGGACTGTTGTACACTGAAAGAGAAACTGGCACTGGCCTTCCCTCGAGCAGCTCAACTTTAAAATGTTGATGGTTCAATTCCACATCCTGAGTGTTTTCTGACGAGAAACTGCTTCACTGAAATTAAAGGATAAAAAGATAAAGACTTTTTTGTGCATAAAACTGGTGATTTTGTGTTACAGGTTTACAAACGATTAATTGCAGTCAGAGATGTGAATATTACTTACATTTTTTTAATTGACTGGCAGCACTAAAAACAATGCAATGATCTTAATGTTTTAGTATTTAAAATAGAATAATATAAAGATGTTAATGCTGCAGTTATTAAAATAAAATAATATAGATGTCAGTGCTGTATTATTTAACATGAAATAATCTAAAAGTGTTAATGGTGTATCATTTAATATAAAAATATGAGGATATTAATGCTATAGTAATTTATATAAAAAATAGATGTTATCTGTAGGGAGCCAGAGTGGGGGCAAAGGGGGGTCGCCTCAGGGCCCACAAGGTCATCGGGCCCGTGTCATGTGATGTGTTCACATTTACTTGTGAATAAATTATTATAATAAAATGTGCAGTGTGTGTGAGAAGGTATACCATATGAGTGTGGGCTCCAATTTGACAATTCTTACATTATGACTGTCCATGAACGCATCAGAGCTGTAAGCCAGCTGATTGGCTGTGCGGCATTTAGAAGTTTTTTCTTTTGCACTTGATCTGAACTCTTTGGAGGGAAGTTAAACTCAAAACCTAACATCGGAGCCACTGGTGAGTCAGTGAAACCTTCAAAAATATTATCTTATCAGAATGCTGTGGTCTGAAACACCTGCCTGTCTGAATGTGCCTTGTGTTGCTCTCAAGAGACCGGGAGTCTATTTTTTTTTCTAATATACGTGAATTCCAAAAGATATAGATAGCTGTGTCTATATCCATCTGAATAGATTGTGTAACTTTAGACCAGCTGTGTTCATTTTATATTTGAATTGTATCAAAGATGGTACAGATGTAGCCAGTGACTTTTTATCTGAGCTTTCAGCACCATGGACAGCGGACGCTCTGAGATGACACCTGTCAGGCTGCATTTGTGTGTGTGTGTGTGTGTGTGCGCGCACGTGTGAGCGTGTGCGTGTGTGTGTGTGTGTGTGTGTATTTGTTCTTCAGAACAAGTTTGTGAACTGGTTTGTGACTTTATTCTGCTTTCTGAGGCATACAGGTTTGCTTGGCTCAATAAAAGTGAGCATTAGTGTGCAGTGTTTCCTGCAGGATAAAAGTCTGGTTAGGGGGGAACGTGTGTGTGGGGGGAAGAGGAGCGTTGCCGAGAGTTGCCGAGGGGGGGGAGTGATGCCGTACAGTGCGCTGCTCACACGGAGCGTCCAAGCGGCCACCGCCGCTGCTGCTCCGCGGTACGCAACTGCTCATTAGCCACAAACGCGGCGCTATTTTCTTTCTTTTTTTTTTTCTGTCCGTTGTCCGTGCGCTGCAGAATTTAGCGCGGGCAGGGCAGGGCCCGGAATGAAAAGGCCTGGCGGAAACCCTGGTGTGTTGTTTGATGGTAGCATGAGGGATTGTTTGAATGTTAAAATTACTATCATAAGGGTCGTAGAGAATGCTCCGTCCCCTCTGTACTGAGACCCACGCTCCGCCTCTGGATGTTATGTTATAGTATTTGATATTAAATAACATAAAAATGATAATGTTGTAACAAATAGCACTAAATACTATGAACATGTCAGTGTTGGAATAATTCCTCCACCTCCACACCGTCACTCCTCCCAGATCCTCCAGAGTTAAACAGAAATGGAAACTTTCTCAGGAAAGAAGTTTCTTCCAGACGCTTCTTCCTCTCAGTTTGTTCTTCTTGGCGGTTCCAGTCGGGTGAAGTCTTGTAAGCCCGTCGACGGCGCCCCCACCCGGCTCCTTGTTCCAACCCACACCTCCAAGACCACAGGGATTAAACTCCTGTCATCGCTGCCTTGTCCTGGTCTCAGGGACACACACACACACACACACACACACTCGAAAGAAAAAAAACTTTGAAAATGCAATGTGTTTCCCTCTGAGGAACCAAAAAAAACTCCCGCAGTGTTTCCACAAGGTACCTGACAAGTACATAGCAGTCCTCTGTGTGTGTGTGTGTGTGTGTGTGTGTGTGTGTGTGTGTGTGTGTGTGTGTGTGTGTGTGTGTGTGTGTGTAGCAGAGTGGAACTGAACAGCCCTGCGCGCCGCCTCGGTCTGTCCGGAGGTTTGATGCTTGTAGAGCAGCAGGAGTGACGGGGCTGGCTCCACACCATTAGGCCTGGGGGGGGCAGGCTCCCCTGACTCTGCCCCCTCTGAGCAAACTCCCTCACCCCCCTGCCCCCCCTGAACCTCCCCCCTGGATATCCAGGACATCGCTAAGAGCCCGTCCACCGAGCTGGACCCTGCAGACAGGAGGGCCTTAGTGAGGGGAGCCGAATCTGGGGGTGGGGGGGCTTTTGTTCTTTGTGAATTGTTGAACAACTATTAATGCAGTAATACACAGACATTCATTCAACTGTCGTTGTGTCCTTGAGCAAGACACTTCACCCACCTTGCCAAGAATGATAGCAGTGTGAGAGTGAGTGGTTGGTGGTGGGAGGGGCCGACGGCGCAGCCTGGCAGCCTCGCTTCAGTCTGCCCCAGGGCAGCTGTGGCTGCAGCAGCAGCTTACCACCACCCAGCGTGGAGAGAATGAAGAATGCAGTGTAAAGCGTCTTTGAGTGTCCAGAAAAGCGCTGTGTAAAACCAATGCATTGTTATTATTATTATTGTTGTTATGAAAAAACTCAGCTTCATCACAGACTAAATACAGAGTCGTCAGGTTTTTGTTCATGAAGTGTCGCGCAACAACGAGCCGTAAGAACAGACGCACACACTGCTGCGCTGGGTCCAGCACACGTACAGGTAGAAGTACAGGTCGAAGTTCAGGTGCAGGTACAGGTGGAGGTGGAGGTGGAGGTACAGGGAAGAAGAAGGGTGGAGTATGGATGAGGGGTGTTTTAATAAGGACCCTCCCACCCCCCTTCAGAGAGCCACGGGTCACTGCGCTGCTGGCTTGGGAACCTCAGGAACTCACACATGATTGGCTCTGGAACCAGGAAGTGTGATGGTCTGGCCCCGCCCACCAACACTGTTCCATCACGGAACTCTCCTTTTGGAAGAAAACAGCTTGACTTAAACATTTAATGAGACAGCGGCTTGCTTAAAGGGAACGTTTCTTCAATGGCAGGAGAAAAGGGAACGATTTATTTATTTCATACTAAGTTTCTTACTTATTGCACCTTCAGACGACCTTTAAACGACCTCTTCCCTTTAACCTAGACTTACATGGAGAAGCTGACAGTGAATTGTGGGATAAACAGATGAACCAGTGTTAGCTCAGTAGGTTACCTTCACGCCGTCCCTCATTAGAACGATGAACAGGAGAACCTGAAACAGTCACCGGTCTGAGGGCTGCTCCTGCCGGAGGACGACCGAGTTTCACGTTTTTCAAAAATAAACCTCGAGTTCAATTTTCTGGCATCTGTCCATTAATATTAGGACATAAACTATTAAAAACAAACGCTGCCTCGGCTGGGCTCGGGCGTGAAAGGAAGGATTCCTATTTCATGTTGCATTTGTTGTTCTCTCCGTCACAGCGAAGGGCTCCTGCTCCCTCATGTTAGCTGTTCCTGTCTCTCCGGAGGGAAAGAACCAAGGTACCGAAGTAAATTAGCAGAGGACCCAAACCAAGGCATGTGTTTGGTTCTGCAGGGACTGAGCCGGACACGGAGTTCTGCTTCTGCCAGGGTTTAAACATCCGAGAACCAGGTTCACTTCCTGTTGTGTCACTTTTAAGATTTCATCAACACCAATATTTCCACAATTTCAGGAGACACGAATGAACAAAATAAGACAAATAAATAAATAAATAAATAATAAATAAATGTGTTTTAATGGTTTCATTTAAATAAAAAAAAAGAAAAAAGAAAAAAAGCTTTTCAGGAGGAGCTCCAGACATTTAGTATATGAAATATATTTTAAATCATTTTGTTCTCACAGTTTTTTGGGTTTTTTTATTTACTCAAAAACAGCCTGTTTTAATGTTGTGTACATGAGTGAGATGGGAGTTAATGGCTGGAATGTCAGACGTCCTTTAATTCTGGGAAAACAACGTAAATCATGTGACCCTTTTAAAGAGTTGAGCAGTAAATTTCCCCTCAGGAGGAACGTTTAGCAGCAGCTGGATTAAAGCGATTTGGAGCTGCTGCTGAAACCACTGCCGCTCTCCCCGCTGCATCCCATCCTTTAACATAAAGCCGTGACAAAGCCACATGAAAATGTGGCTTAAAATATATTTTTTGGGAAATACAGTTTTAGTTTTGACATTTTGATGTAAATTCAATGAAGAATTTTGACACTTCACACTGTAAAACAATTCTTTTCTATTTAGCAATTAACTTGTAAAATGTTTGGTTTGTAGTGCAGAGCTATATTATAACAGAATATTATCATTCTTCAGACGCACAGCACTGAATGACTGAACGGTGGATTTTAATGTTTTCCTCATGAGGAAACCCACCAAATAAAAAATATGCAAAGTCAAAAATACAAGGTGTCATTTTAAATGTCCAGCTCAGTATTGTCATTTGGTTGATCTGAGGCATCATGATGGACACACACACACACACACACACACACACACACACACACAGAGGGTCCAGCTGAATGTAAACACACTCCAGAACGTCTGAAGCCTCCAGATGTTTACAGCTGCAGTTGTTTCTGTGAAGAAGAGATATTTAGTTTGAGTTGAAAACATTTAGAAGAAATGACCTTTTCAATGGATTTACCCTGGTGCATGTGTGTGTGCGTGTGTGTGTGTGTGTGTGTGTGTGTGTGTGTGTGTGTGTGTGTGTGTGTGTGTGTGTTTGTATATACATAAGAAATATTTTCAGCACATCTTGTGCAGTTAACATTTAAAGCTCTTCACATTTTAACAGAAACATAATTAAACTTCATTTTTCATTTAATCAAAATAATACCAATAATTGTAATTAATCAATGTAATCTAATTGTTTTAATTTAATTAATTATGGTTATTCTTTAACAGTCATAATGTCCAGACCTGGACTCACACTGAATCTGACACACTTTCTGCCCCCCCCCCCCAAACAAAAAAGAAAAAAAAAATAATAAAATAATTGTGTCTCTTGAAATTTAAACGTTTGCTTTCTTGTTTTGCTTCATTTTAATTTTGTTGTTTTCTTTAATTAATTCACAATTTCTGATTTTCTGCTTTGCCACGTCTTCATTTGTTAATTCATTAAATTAAATGCTTAAAATTCTTAATCTTAATTTATTAATTCTGAATTATGTATTATCATATTATGATATTCTGTTCATGAAAACATGCTTCATTTCAGTTTTGCTCTTAATCCTTTTTCAACATAAATACTGAGAATAAAAAAAGTTCTTCCTCAATAAATCGGCATGAATCAGAAACATTAAAATCAGCTTCACTGTAAACTTACCATGAAAATCAGAATGTTTCAGTGACGATCAGCTTTTCTTTAACACGCTGCAGAGTTTCTCAGTGTCACTAAAAATCTGAATCTCCTCAAACCGACACCTTTAATCCAATTAAATGAAAAGGTCAGTTAATAAGGTCAGAGTTCACTCCGTCACAGATTAACATCAATAAATAAATAAAATGAATAAATGAAATAGATAAAAATAATGAAAATAAATGAAATAGATAAATAAATATAAATACATAAAATAAACAAATAAAAAACCAAATGAATATAAATAAATAATGAAATGCATAAAACCGCAGAAAGACGAATTTAACATTTTTACAAATTGTGTAATTCTGTCTCTGATTGTGTGTCCAGCTCTCACTCTCTCTCTCTCTCTCTCTCTCTCTCTCACTCTCTCTCACTCTCTCTCTCTCTCTCACACACACACATGCACACACGCACACATAGAGACACACACACACCTCTTTAATCAGCTCAGAGAGACGAAAGGTGTGTGTGTGTGTGTGTGTGTGTGTGTGTGTGTGTGTGTGTGTGTGTGTGTGTGTGTGTGTGTTTTCACTGTTTCCCAGCATTCTCTGCTCTGCACACCATCAGTAGATGGCGCTGGAGAGCTTCTGTTTGGAGCTGTCTTTGTTGTTCTGCCCACACACACACACACACACACACACACACACACACACACACACACACACACACACACACACACACCCCGGCGTGGCTGGCGGGGGAGCCTGGTGAGGTCCGGAGCTGGACGTCTCTTCATGTTTCCTCCTGAATCGTCTCGTTCTGACCGATCAGTGAAATAAAGACGAGTCGTTCACAGAACCACGGCACTCTGTCTTCACATGTTTGACCTCTGACCTCCGCTGACCTCCTCCTCTCCTCTCCTCTCCCTCCAGCCTTCTCCGTCGCCCGGTGGATTCTCCAGCAGCAGTAAGTGTCCTCGTCTTCTGTCCTGTCTTCCTGTCTGCCGTCCTCGTCTCCACACACCGTCTGTCCAAACCAAGAGGAGGAATGAGTGGAGTGAAGTCCTGCAGGCTGAGGTTTCGTTCCAAGTGAGGGACTGGAGCTCTTCCTGTCCAGTACAGGAGGGCCGTCCTGTGTCCTCCTGGACCAATCAGCTGTGTGTCTGACTCCGCTGGGTTCAAACGGAGAGACGGGACAGTAGAACGTCCAGTTTCAATCTTCACTTCATTCTCTAGAACAGTTTGTTCCAGTTTCGGTCTTGTTGTTCCCTGTTCGTCGCCATCCAGCATTCCCGGCTTCAGTTCTTGTCTCTATCGTCCCGTCTCGCTCGTGGCGGCGTGTCCACACTGAGCCCACTGCAGGAGCGGTGGAGACGGCGGTCTCCTCCGGAAACCAGCTGCAGCTCCTGCTGGATGCTCAGAGGTTCCACTGCTGACATGTTCCCCTGTTTGTATAATCCATCCCAGCAGCAGGTCAAAGGTCAATCCTGGCTGCTCTAATCACGACAACAAGGATAATACCTCCTGGGCTTTTTTTGGGGTGTGTGTTGGCTGATGGGAGCAGGAGGGTTCCTGCTCTCTCTCTCTCTCTCTCTCTCTCTCTCTCTCTCAGTTTGTGAGCTCAGGTCTGGATGGTACTGATCAGCGTCCTTCATCAGACGCTGCCACGGCCAACATCACTACATTCAGGCTGAGTTTGGCTCAAACCTGAGAGTCTGTCTGCTCTGCGATCTGCTCCGGAGCCTTCTCTTCTTGGTGTTGTTGTATTTACTGCCCCCACTAGAGGGCGCCCTCTGCTGCACCAGCAGCCTCACCACCATCCCACCATGCAGCAACCGACAACCTCAGCTCTTCCTGTCTTCTACTCCTTCACTAGTTCCTCCTCCTCCTCCTCATCCTCCTCTTCCTCCTCCTCCTCATCCTCCTCTTCCTCTTCCTCCTCCACCTCCTCCTCCTCTTTCTTCTCTTTCTCCTCCTCTTCCTCCTCCTCCTCCTCTTCCTCCTCCTATTTCTCCTGTTTCTCCTCCTCTTTCTCCTCTTTCTCCTCTTCCTCCTCTTTCTCCTCCTCCTCCTCCTCCTCCTCCTTTTCCTCCTCTCAGATATATTTTGTTGCAGGAGCAGTCAAATACCTGGCTTTACGTTGATATCCCGCAATCCAAAGCTCAGTCTCCCGCCGCCCCACCCCCGCCCACCTGCTCTCCTGTCGAGCGTATCAAGGTGTGTGTGTGTGTGAGTGTGTGTGAGGTGTGTGTGTGTTCCTGTCCAAGCTCCCAGCAGTAGATATCGTTATTGTTTAGTGAAAGTCAATGTCATGACTACCGCCCTCTGAGCTGTGTGTGTGTGTGTGTGTGTGTGTGTGTGTGTGTGTGTGTGTGTGTGTCGTAGAGACCAGGGTCTACAGTGTGTAGGGATTTATATAGCAGGTTATTGTTTGTGTTGCAGTGTGTTGGTTTGGTAAAAGGAAAAAAAAAACATTGCACACGGAGAGTAATCAGATTACA
The DNA here is from genome assembly GCF_902148845.1 of Salarias fasciatus. Lineage (NCBI taxonomy): Eukaryota > Metazoa > Chordata > Actinopteri > Blenniiformes > Blenniidae > Salarias > Salarias fasciatus. The sequence goes on from NC_043750.1 coordinate 1,069,596, forward strand.
GTTACAGTTCTGCCCCACGTTAAAATCACAGACGCAGGCGAAGCCAGTAGAAAGGTGTGTTCATCGTGAGATGGTCGTCTGGTCTGTTTCCAGCTCCTGGAACTGAAATGAGTTTAAGTTTTGAGCGACTGAGTGAAGCTGCAGCAGGCGGAGAGGACAGACTGGACGCTCCAGAGACGCTCCGCCGTCCACCGCTCCTGTGAAGGGCGGAGAGGACAGACTGGACGCTCCAGAGACGCTCCGCCGTCCACCGCTCCTGTGAAGGGCGGAGAGGACAGACTGGACGCTCCAGAGACGCTCCGCCGTCCACCGCTCCTGTGAAGGGCGGAGAGGACAGACTGGACGCTCCAGAGACGCTCCGCCGTCCCCCGCTCCTGTGAAGGGCGGAGAGGACAGACTGGACGCTCCAGAGACGCTCCGCCGTCCACCGCTCCTGTGAAGGGCGGAGAGGACAGACTGGACGCTCCAGAGACGCTCCGCCGTCCACCGCTCCTGTGAAGGGCGGAGAGGACAGACTGGACGCTCCAGAGACGCTCCGCCGTCCACCGCTCCTGTGAAGGGCGGAGAGGACAGACTGGACGCTCCAGAGACGCTCCGCCGTCCACCGCTCCTGTGAAGGGCGGAGAGGACAGACTGGACGCTCCAGAGACGCTCCGCCGTCCACCGCTCCTGTGAAGGGCGGAGAGGACAGACTGGACGCTCCAGAGACGCTCCGCCGTCCACCGCTCCTGTGAAGGGCGGAGAGGACAGACTGGACGCTCCAGAGACGCTCCGCCGTCCACCGCTCCTGTGAAGGGCGGAGAGGACAGACTGGACGCTCCAGAGACGCTCCGCCGTCCACCGCTCCTGTGAAGGGCGGAGAGGACAGACTGGACGCTCCAGAGACGCTCCGCCGTCCACCGCTCCTGTGAAGGGCGGAGAGGACAGACTGGACGCTCCAGAGACGCTCCGCCGTCCACCGCTCCTGTGAAGGGCGGAGAGGACAGACTGGACGCTACAGAGACGCTCCGCCGTCCACCTCAATCCACGATCCTTCTGAACACGCTGAGTTTGTTCTTTATCAAAGAGAAAATACAAGTAACTTTTTTAGCTTAGTTTGTGACGGAGAAGACTTTAAAAATCCACACGTACCAAAACTTTATTCCTTCAGGCTGTGTTGACAGCACTTGTTGACAGTTTTGCCTGAAAACTGAAGTCATGAAATACTGGGAGCGTGTGTGACGGACTCTGAACCAGACCTTTCTACTGATGGCCTCCGTTGACCGTGACAGGTCTTCAGTCACAAGCTGCAGACGGTGTTTGACTCGCTGACAGTATCTGGAACATTTTCTCAACTGCAGACACACACAAGTCAACGTCAAGTACAACAACTTCCCCACACTTCAAAACTCAGACAGCAATGTAATGCCTAACCCCGAACCCCAAACCCAAACCCTAAACATAACCCTAAACCCAAACATAGCCCTAAACCCTGAACCCCACACCATAATCCCATAACTGGAAGCTAACTCGATGCTAACTGGAAGTTCACTCTAAAGCTAACCGAAAGCTAACTCGACGCTCGCCCTAAAGCTAATCCGACGCTAACTGGAAGCTAATTGGAGGCAGAGCAGTCGCGGGATTAGCATGCTAACATGAGCGATCACACCGAAGCGAAGTACCAAAATGCTCTGAGGCTGAGAGGCTAACACACAGAGACGAGGCTCGGCAGGAGGAGTCCTCTTCATCAGAGGCAGCACGCATCAGCCGGCGGCGGCGATCCAGCGCCACACAAACACCCAGGCTAAACCTCTGGAGGCCGTTACGCTGACTGGACGGAAACATTCTGATTCCGACTGGAGTAAAAAGAGAATTTATTAAACATGAGGATGTAACTGGAGAAGATCAGCTGTGAACTGAAAATAAGTTCACGTTTTTATCATTGTGGGAGGATTTCTTTGAAAGTTTACTTCTGTCTGATTTATCTGTAAGGAGTCGGGGGCATATTGAGGGAGGGGCGTTTGTGTGTGTGTGTGTGTGTGTGTGTGTTAGTCACCCCAGGGTGAGAGGATTAAGTGTGAGCCAATGCAGTAAAGGTTAGAGCTTGGTCTCTCACTGAGGCCTCTATCACACACACAATCTGCTGAAAAGATGTGTGTGTGTGTGTGTGTGTGTGTGTGTGTGTGTGTGTGTGTGTGTGTGTGTGTGTGTGTGTGTGTGGCATTATTGCGGCCTCGGCTGCTCCACCCGGGGGATGAGTTTTCACAGAGCTCATCAAGTCGCCGAGGAGCTGAGATACCATCAGCGCTCCGAATCCTCCAGACAAGAAGTAATTGAACTAAACTGCAGCAGCAACAAGAAAATTAGCAGAAACGCACTCAAACCAGGACTTTAGCAACTTCCTGGCCTCATCTCGGACGACATCTCTTTTTTTTTGTTCTTGATTTCTGTGGAGTTCATGGTGCGTGGAAGACATTTTAGGATTTTCTTCACTCCTCTTCTCACATTTCACAAAATGGCGGACTGCAGCGTAGAGCAAGCAGCGAGGAGGTACGAGCATGTTCCAGTTACAGTGTGTGAGCGCATGTGTGTGTGTGTGTGTGTGTGTGTGTGTGGTGCACAGCAGCCGTTCAGAAAATGGATGAAGAGATGTCTGCAGAGCCATCTTGTTTTTTCACATCATTCATCATCGTTAATTCAACTTCAGTATGAAACTAGAAACTCAGTTTTCACATTCGGTAGAAGTTTTCTTCGATTTTGAGGAAATCGGCCGTGTCTCAGTCCGTCAGTCTTTGGTCCAAGGTGTTCGACTTCCAGTGTGTGCGGCGGCTTGGTGGAGAGTCGATCAGGATAGCGAGCGGAGCTCGGAGCCGGGTGTGGCTGCTGCCCGCTCTCACCGCTCCACGTCACCCGGTCTGAATCCTCAGAGCAGGTACACCCAGCCTCCGACGGGCTCCGGTCCTGCTGCAGAGCTCACAGACGGCCTCGTCCTCTCTCACAGTATGAAAACCTGTCAGCCAAAGCAGAAAAAGTTTGTGGAAACAAACTGTGGGTGAAACTTTTGTGCTGCAGTGTTTTTCCCAGCAGTGAAGTGACAGGAAGACACTGGAGTGAGGAGATTTGTGAAAATAGCTCTGATATACATCCTGCACTGAAAAGACCTGTGATCTTTGTCTACCTGTGACGGTCACCTGCCTCAGGTTGCGTTGCTCCCGTTGCTTCAATGACTCCATTTATAATGATATTCAAAATAATTAATAATAGCGTTCCTATGGGCTCACCCGGTGGAGTCATAATGTTGTGGCTGATTGATCCGTGGTGAACAGTCGTGTCCGAGTCTCAGAGCTTTTTACTCCGCATGGTTTTATTTGTCATTTAATTCCATTTATATTACCCAAGTTTTATCCTTTAACTTTGTTTTAACTGCTTTATTTGGTTCTCTGTGTCTTTTATCTATTTAATGCTGTGTGATCTCTGTGCTTCTACACCTCATCTTTGTTTTTTGTACAGCACTCGATTTAAATGAGCTTTTTTAAAAGATTGCCACAGATAACGAGACGAGTCATTTCCCCTTTCACGTTTATCATTTTGACCCCTGAAACAGAACTAGACACATTTAATTCTTTATATAATTGTTTTTGTACTTCTGAACAACCAAATGAGCGTCTGCGGATGCCGGGAGTCCTGCTGGAGGTGCTGGAGGTGCTGGTTACGCTGGAGATTCTGGCGCTCACGGCGGCCTATGATCCAGTCCGCCATGCAGTCCTGGTAGCTGGTCTAGAGCCGTGTGTTGGTCTCGTGGCTCTGCCCTCCAGTGGTTCAGGTCACACTCCGCGGTGACTGGTGACCTCTGCTCCTCATGTGCTTCCCTCCCTCATGGGGTGCCACAGGGTTCCATCCTGGGCCCTGTTCTCTTTTCTTTGTACATCCAATCCTTGGGATCAACCATAAGAAAACACAACCAGTGTTTTCACTGGTATGCAGGTGACTTGCAGATTTATTTGTCCGTGAGACTCTTTTTTAAACCGTTTATTAAAACCGCTGGGCTGAGTTCTACAGATCGCCTCCTGGTAAAAGTGAAGCCGCTCCTGAGTCGGCAGGAAGACTCTTCATGCTTTTACCATTCGAAGGCTGGAGGACTGCAGTGCCCTGTATGCTGGCCTCAGCTGGTCTCAGTCTCACATCTCCAGCTGGTTCAGAACGCTGCTGCTGCGTGAGCACTGTGCCCTGCCACTGGCTTCGTCTGTTTTACAATCCGTTTGAAAGTTCAGTTGTTGGGTTTTAATGCCTTTAACTGCCTGGCTCCCTCTTACTTGTCAGAGATTTAAACTGTCCGCGGCTCCAGCAGGGCCCTGCACTCCTCAGGTCAGCTTCAGCTAGAGGTCCAGAGGTCCTGAGGTCCTGGTCTTGGTCCTGAGGTCCAGGCTCAAACTGTGGGCGACTCTTCTTTTGCTGTCGGAGCTCCCAGGTTGTGGAACAACCCCCGACATTCTCACCAGCGCTGATGTCGGCTTTTCAAATCAGAGCTGAAGACCAACCTTTCCAGACTGACTCTTAATTCTGACTCGGGTGCTCTTACTTTGTAGGTTACACTTATTTTTTTGCTTGTTTTTCATTTATTTTTTCATTTATTTTCCGGAAAGCTTCGATGACCTGCAGCATGACAGGACTTTCTTCAGCACTTGGAACCTTCCACAGCCGAGACCTGCTTTATGGCTCCTTTACGAAGCACTTTGGAGACCTTCTGCTTTTTGTAAAAGGCTCCATAAATAAAATCAGATTTGATTTAATTTGATCTGAGTTAAATACCAAGAGACAATCTCAGGCCTCAACCTGGTGCTTGATCTTCTGGACTGATATCTGACCCTCTTCCAGCTGAGTTTCTCTGATTTTGAAACAGACGATCCAATTTAACGTTTTTCAGTTTCCTGAGAGTAACCCAAGTTCTCATTGTGGAGCATTGTCTCGGAAAGTGTTGTTTCCCATCCGTTTGTGTTGCTGCTGGAAAGTGGAGCCTTGACCCAGTTTCTGTGCACTGAGGCGATGCGACTGAACGCTCCGTCCGGGTTTGTTGGTTTGCATTAGAGCCGCGCTTCAACTCTCGGTCGCCGCCGTGCACTGATTGCCTCTGCAGTTACTGTTCTCCCGTCGGCAGCTCCTGTCTGGAAACATGAGCCAAACGAGCTTCGAGGCCTCGGCAGGTCCGATGACCGAGGTGACCCTGAACCTGTGATGAATGACCGAGAGTCACCCCGCCTCCCGGGGCTCTGGTCTCTTTCGAAGTTTGCTCAGTGGTTGTCCTCACAGGCCCCAAAACTTCAGGCTAAATATGCTCCATGTTTACCTCCTGGCCTCAGATTTAATCCCCTGCTGCCAAGTACACCCACACTCAGCCACAATTGGTCCCCGTGGATCCTCGGCCCGCTGCGCCGCCGCGCTGTGCGGCCACCGTGTCCACAGAAGTGGAGCTCGCTGCGTGATTCAGAAATGAACATTTTCATACTCAGATTCACTGCGTTAGGACTGGTGTTCGCTTTGTGCTTGACACCAGATCTAAACTTTCATTTATTATCACAATCCTGCGGCGTTTCGGGCCTGAACCCCTGCCGGTTCGGCGCAGCTTCAGCAGACGGTTGATGGAATCGTCCCTCAGCACGCGGGACTGGCTGGCTGGAACGCTCTGAGGTGAAAGCAGACCGACCGGCCGTGGCCCGGCACTGTGGAGCTCACAGGGCTTGAAAACTGTGAAAACACACATGCCTGTCTTCACATTTCTAACCGCCTTTGTGTAATCGTGTCACCTTCTACTGCAGGACGAGCGTCTTGTCCTCCAACGTGAGGTTTAATGTGTCAAACTGTCTCCTCTGCTGATACGAAGGAGTTCTGCTGCTGTGAAGATCAAACTGTTTCCTTTGAGTTTAGAGACGTTACAGCAGAAACACTGAAAGGAAAATACCTGAGTTATGTGTTAAACATAGACATAAAGACATACAGTCCATTTATCCAGGCATTCCAGGAGGGATGAAACTTGTGAAATAGAAATAATAAAGATCCTCAGCTTTTCGATATTGAGTTCATAACATACTAGATTCCTTGATAAAAGGAGAGTTTGGAACTCTGAAGCCCCCGATCCGTCTTTAATTGACCCAGACTGTCCTGATGGAAACTCAGACTTGACTGTATCGTGAGCAACTTCTTTAACAAGACAGCTCAGAGAAATGTTGCTGCTGGGTCCAAAACCAGCAGAATAAAGAAACTGAGGAAACTTTCTGCATTCCGCTCATTCCTCTGCGGTCTGGTGGCTTCGTCAACAAATCAATAGCGATCAATACAGTTTGCAACAGGATGAGTTTGTTTGCAAAGCAGATGTGTTTTGACAGCATAAGATCTCAGTGAGCCTGTGAGCCGCCGGACCGGACGCTTCACCTCCCAGGCTCTCCCCGACACTTTCTGAATGTTTCAGTTAATTATGGAAATGAAGCAATGAAGCCTGACGTCCGGACGACTGCTGGTGAAGGAGAAACACTGATGCTCCTCTGAGAGGAGCATTAAAATAAAAGATTTGTGATTGACTGTATGTCTGTCAACACAGCTGTGAGACATGACACAGGAAGCGAGCAGACGAGGCTTTAGAGAACAGGTGGGAAGGCCGCTGATGGAAGGAGGCGTGGAGTCAGAGCTGAAACCCGCTCAGCATGAAGCAGGTGGTCATAATGTTTTGGTTCAAGGGCTCGTCAGAGCTGCACTACGTCTCACTCAACAAATATTTACTTCACACTCGATTTGTCACATAGAATTACTGGAGGTGCAGAATTTTTTATTTATTTAATAAACGCAAAAATCAATTTGATCCGTTATGAAACATTTCTGATAAAACTGGTGAAATTTTAGTCACTTGATACAGTGTTATAGTCACAGTAACCAGAGTATAACTCTGTGCGTGTGTGTGTGTGTGTGTGTGTGTGTGTGTGTGTGTGTGTGTGTGTGTGTGTGTGTGTTGTAGCACGGTGTTTTTTCCTCCGAGTCGATGTGATTCTCACTGTCCAGTCAGTCGCTGTCAGCTGAAGGAACCAGCCCGCCTCATGTTGCCTTCTTTGTTGCCTCATTGACCCGGTTTCTTCCAGCCCCTCCGCTGACCCTCAACAGAAAGTAGTTCTCTGAAGTAAAACTGAGGCAGTATACTTGAAGTGTAGTTTTTACATACTTTATTGTCTATTCTTAAGAATAAAGTAGAGAAGAACACTTGGCTTAGACTGAAAAGTAAAAGGAAAATTCAAAGTCTACGTACATTAAAACTACAACTTGAACTTATACTTTAACAACAACACTGGTACTTCAGTATACTTTTTACTTCTTTCTACCTCAAAGTGCTGACAGTGTATTTTGATTGAAGTACAGAATCAGGTCAGGTCGTTGACCGGTGCTTTAATTCAGCAGAGTAAAATGTTTCCACTCTTTGCTTTGAGGTGTGACCTGTTATAAGAACACACGTTGAAGATGGTGTTGAGCTGGAGTTTACATAAGTTTACAGTAGCTGAAGCTTGAAATCTTCTCTGTGCTTGTTTCAGTCCACATGTTCATCATGACAGCATCTTTTAGTTAAGGTAGAATTATTCTGTACGTATACTTCAATAAACTAATGTTGACTGCCAGTATAAACCCAGTACACTAGCGGTGTATAGAGTGTATTTGTTGTATATTTAAAAGTGTACTTTTGTTAACTGAAAATGTATTAAATTAGTATCCTTTCTAGTACACTACAAGGACGTGGTAAATGGAATACTTAGTGTACTGATCCTCATACTCAAGTATACTTTATGAAATAAACTTCAAGCAGCCTAATTTTTGTTGAAGGGAATTCTCAGCCTCACATTATGAGTTTCTCATCTGATCGGCCACAGCAACAATAACGTTGGTTTAACCTCTCTATTGTAGTAAAAAACCTTGAAAAACAAAGTCTTTCAGGTTAAAAAGAAGAAGTCAGTTTTCCCTCCTGGAGTTCAAAACCAGTTTTCCAGGAGTGTATATTTATGGAATCTTAGGAAATGAAAAGTGAAGCTACAACTTGTTGTCATTTAGTCAATGTGCATAAAACATAGCTGGAAACAAGACAGCAGTGAGGAAATGGTCTTCAGGTTGGAGCAGGTCTCTGTAGAAGGTTCTCCTCTGGTCTGTAGCGGAGTCAGAGTGGGGGCAAGGGGGCGGTCGCCCCAGGGCCCACAAGGTCATAGGGCCCCGTTTCATGTGATGTTTTCACATTTAATTGTAAATAAATTATCATAATAAAATGTGCAGTGTGTGAGAAGGTATTTGAATGTGCCTTGTGTTGCTCTCAACTATAAGAGACCGCCGAGTCTATTTTTTTCTCTAATATACATGAATTCCAAAAGATATAGATAGCTGTGTCTATATCTATCTGAATAGATTGTGTAATTTTAGACCAGCTGTGTTCATTTTATATTTAAGCTGTATCAAAGATGGTACAGATTCAGCCCGTGACTTTTTAATCTGTGTTTTCAGCACCATGGACAGCGGACGCTCTGAGATTGACATCCGTCAGGCTGCATTTGCTTGTGTGTGTGTGTGTGTGTGTGTGTGTGTGTGTGTGTGTGCATGCGTGCGTGCGTGCGTGTGTGCATATGTGTATTTGTTCTTCAGAACAAGTTTGTGAACTGGTTTGTGACGTTATTCTGCTTTCTGAGGCATACAGGTTTGCTTGGCTCAATTAAAGTGAGCATTAGTGTGTTGTTTGATGGTAACATGAGGGATTGTTTGAATGGTAAAATTACTGTCATAAGGGCCCGTGGAGAATGCTCCGCCCCCTCTGTACTGAGACCCACGCTCTGCCTCTGCCTCTGGTTGAACCTTCTCCAGCTCTTTCCCCTTCACACCATCGTCTCTCTGGTATTCTCCCATTCAGTCGCTGCTTCTGCACTTCATCAAAGATCTCAGTGGGTTCGTTTTGCTTCCATCTGAGAGAAATGTCTTTTGAGAACATTTTTCCAGAAAATCATTTTGAGCTTCCACACCATGTTCAGGAATTTCAACCCGAAATAGACTGAAAACCATCCAGAACGTCTCCAACAAACATCAGGCAGGATTTACAGTAGCTGGAGGAGTCTTAACGTAGAGGCTGAAAGAAGCAGAAAAGAGGGCAGGAACAGAGTCTGGCTGGAGGAGGAAGCAGGAACAGGGTCTGGATGGAGGGAATGAAACTACACTACCTGAGACTGAAAGTGTTGAGTTTGGATAAATGTTTTTAAAATCAGTTCTTCGTAGATCTGCTGCAGATTTTTGTTGCAGTTGTTGAAATTCTAACATTTAACATACAGTATATATACAAAAATGTCCTTTCTGATAAAAAAATAAAAAGGTATGAAGGAAATACAATTTTGTGAAACTATAAAAAAGCAAAAGGCCGAAGCCTGCTGAAAGGCGCTTCAGGCAGCAGCAGAATTGAACTACAGGCCACTTGTCACAGCTGTGGTTAGGTGTCTTAACTGGATATTCAAACAGCAAGACTTTAGAGAACAGTAAACAAGAGGAAAACATGGCAGAAAATGAGTGTTTCCATCAACAAACCACATGAGAGGAGTCTAGCTACTAATGGAATAAAGCCGATAACCTGATAACTTGCCATGGATAGAATGCTCCATATGACGAATATGAATATGACGACTAGACTCTTGAATGACAAGAAAACTGCAAGACAATCTTGCAGTTTCTTTAATCCTGTGTAACATTAGTTCACTTTGAACTGATTTTTACAGGAAACATGTCAGTTTGTCGTTAATAAATCTGAAATGTCAGAATTACTGAGGTTCTATATAAATATACTTTATTATTTGTTGCTAAAACCAGGCAGAATATAGTGAAAGTACTTATTTGTAGTAAATCATAGTGAGACTGATCAATCCTGTTGAATTCATCATATGGACAGTATCTTGAACTGTTCCAGCAGTTTTGGTCTTTTTTGTCAGATTCATTGGTTTTTGTTCTTTCATCAGTTTGAGGCCTGATCCCCACGTACGCGGTCACTGCGCGGCGCGGCGCGGCGCGGCGCTGGAGCGGCGTGTTCAGGCGTCCCTTTCTCACAGCGCGGTCTGCGTGAGCGGGTTGTCCTCGGCAACGGGCTACTAGTGTAATATGTTTGAAGTAACTCCAGAGGCGTTTCGGGAGCGAAAGGATGTTTATTCCCAAGAGCAGCATCCAGAAACGTGCATCAGCATCGGGAGTCAAAAACACAACACAATGCAGGTTCCGTAGCGCCGGCATAGACCTGTAGATATAGATCTCTAGATATGTGTATCTAGACACGCGCTCCTCTCATTTGCGCCGAATAGTAAATTCAAACGGAACATATATCTGCATATGTGACAACTAGGACCTGTCTTCATTGTTTTCAATGGGACTCGCTCCAAGCCGTGGAAAAACAGACGGAGCAGAACCCTGGAAGCCTCTGGTGAGACGGTCTGTGGGACAGGAGCTCAATACATGCATAGAAAGCCTGGTTGACACGAGATGTGTGTTTATGCCGCTGGTTTCAACGGGACGCCGTGCACAGCCCGCTGAAGTCCGCGCAGAAAAATAGACTTGATTTCTATTTAGAAGCCGCCGCGCGGATTTGAACGGGCCACACGCGGGGAGTGTGAAAGGACTGATCTGTCTGCATGCAGTTCTGACTTTTCCGCGCAGACACCGTGCAAACCGGACAGATCCGCCGCACAGCCGCGTGTGTGTGAATGAGGCCTGAGAGTCACATTTCAAAGATCAGCACAAGATTAAAAACAGATCATATCATTTTAGGAGTTATTTTCTGGATATTTCTTAATGTTGGTCTTGAATGATTTGGTGTCAGATTCTGCTGGTGTGTTTTAAAAGACGCTAAATAACTAAAGATGTTACTACGTAATTAAATCATTCAAAGGTTATTTGAAAAGAAAATCATCTAAAAATGCAAACGACTAAACTGAGTTAAATGGCAGTAAACTCTTTACTGCCACTTTCCTTATTTACCATCTCCACTCAAACTGCGTTAACTCCGTTCTAATTCACTGTGTGTGTGTGTGTGTGTGTGTGTGTGTGTGTGTGTGTGTGCTCACCTGCCCGTGGATCCCTGACCACGCTGTAAGCGAGCCGGCTGGGGAGCGACTCGGAGCCGGAAAGGCCACTCGGCTCGCCACATTCAATCCCCTCTTCATTAGCAGCCACATTACTTTAGATTAGCAGGAAGTGGACATTTACAGGCAGCGCCGACGCCTGTAATTAAAATTAATTTAAAAAGAAAAGACACAAAGAGAAGTAATTACTCCACGTGTTAGAGGTTTTCTCCCCGGCAACTTCCCTTATCGTTTTATTGCTGCGTCGGTACCGAAGGAAATCAGAATGCGTGGACTTAGCGGGGAGGAATTAAGTGCTAGCGGTCGCTCGTTAATGGCTTCACCTGATTATTGGGACTGGGAAGTCGCCCGTAAAGGTTGAGTAGTTTACAATGAATTTTTTTAATTAGAGTGGATTTGCTCTGATTGAAATGAAATATAAATGGCTTCTTAAAGAGCTTATCGCAGACCCCGGCGCCTCGCCGGGCCCCGCCGCCGCCGGCACCGCCGGCGCCAAACTTTCACCATCACAGATTTCCCTCCGAAAACCCAGAGTGTAGGAGGTGCGAATAATTAACAGTCCAGTACAGTCAGCAGACCGGGGCCAGCTCCCCCTCCACACACAGCCTGCATCCCTGCCTCGCGTCCCCACTTCTCCCATCATGCACTTCTGCAGAGGTGATCGGCCTGTCGCCAAAGAGAGCAGAGGTTTGAGGCCGACGCCAAGCAGCACGTCCAGGCTGAAGGCCGCAGACACCGAGACAACGTTGATTACAGTAAAAAACATGCGGGACTTTCTGCTGCTGCTCCAGGAATACCCTCTGGTGTTCGCTGCGTCAGCTCGGTCTGGATATGTGAACACGGACGCTCCTGCGCCGTCGAGGTTCCTGAAGCAGCAGAGAAACTCCAGAGGTTGGCAGGAGATGAACCAGCATGTTAGAGTCCGGTTTGGTGCTGTGTTCGATCCCAGCTGGAGCCGCAGAGGCTTCCTGCCCTGATGCTGCAGGTGGCGCTGTTGTCCGACAGCGTCGAGCTGAATCCACCCGGAGCTGAGCCTGACAGCAGGAGGTGGAGGTGGAGGTTACGGGGCAGAGCGCAGGCTACACCAGGCCAGTCTGCTACAGCATCACTACCACTGTCAGGAAATCGCTTCATGTTTTTTCATGTTTTTTTCTTTTTCATTTTTTTGTGGAAATTTACAACCAGGTTGGAAAAATGTCAACCCTTCTTCGAAATGATTCCAAATAATTCAGGATCAAAGTGGAACAGACTGAAATAATGCAAATGAACAGTTTAGGAGACGTATTTGATCCAAATGTTAAAGTGGAATGCTTTAGTGTGTGTGTGTGTGTGTGTGTGTGTGTGTGTGTGTGTGTGTGTGCGTGTGTGAAGGCATCAAACCGGCAGCGTTCTGGTGTGAAGCGTCCCTCCTGCTCTGCATTAGAAATGAACTGAGTGTGTTTCATCGTCACCGGGTTCAGTTCCCGAAGCGTCCGGCTGACTGAACAGGCGCAGGCCTTCCTGAGGTTGTGAGAAAGCAGAGGAGCTGATGGTGAGGAGCACCGCCGTCTGACCGGCCTGCTCGGCGCCGCCCGCCCTCACGTCTGATTTCCTGTGTAAACGCGGGATGTGCAGGATGTGCAGCCGGCCCGCCGTCGGCGTGCGGAGCGCCGCTGCAGGACGGAGATGGAAACCTCTCTGGATCCTCTCACACTAACAGTGCAGACCTCAGATATCAGAGGAGGCCTTCACAGACCACGATGCAGCTCCATGGCCATGTTCACGTAGTTTATTCTAATTTATATCTTCTGTCAGTTTTCTGTCACTTTTCTTTCTTATTGTTTTGTTTCCTATGAAAAATAAAACAGACATAATTTAATAATGAAGGGAGAGGAGAGCCTTGGTAACCTTCAGCTAATGAAAAATTGGATGTAATTATGGAGTTGGAGTTAAAGTTTTATGTTTTTATTAAAACCTTGCAGTTATTTTGCAATTTATGATTGTTAGAGAAGCAAGAAGAGCTGAAAGGAAATGAAGCTTAAGACAGAAAAATAAAAGCTTCTGCTTGCACCTGATTGGCTGGTGGGCAGAGTTCATACGTCTGATTGGTGGACTGTCCACGACAGTACTGTGGAGCGTTGAAAACAAACCGGAGACGAGGTGAATGTGAGAGCGTCTTCTGTTCCTGCAGCAGGATGTGGGGCTGTTGCTCTTTTTCCTCTGTTTTTTTGTCGTACATGAACCCGGGGCCTGATACTCTGTTAGATATGGTGACGTAGCTGATTATAAAATACAAATGTCAATAACCATCTTTGCACACTATGGAAACACCAGGGAGATTAGACCTCGCTAATCAATGTCAGACAAACCGAGTCTGTCGTTCTTGTAAAGAGAGACCAGCTGCTCCACCGAAGGTCGCATCAGGAGAAGTGATAGAAATGTGTTCATACACTCACAAATTCATTGCTGCAGAATTTTTTTGGAGACAACGGCCCATCTTAATCCCTCACCTCTCTCTCTCTCTGTCTCTCTCTCTCGCTCTCTCTCTCTCTCTCTCCACCACCTTTTATTTTTGGGTGAACCTCGTCTTTAAAGTCGCTGCACTGGGGCAGAAAATTCCTCCCAGATAAAGATCTGTTTAGAGCCAGAGCTTTTCAAGACAAGCCTCTCCGCTCTCACAGTGAGCCACATCCGAACCAACCCCCACCGACACACACACACACACACACACACACACACACACACACACACACACACACACACACACACAGACACACAGACACACAGACACAGACACACATACACACACACACACACACACACACACACACACACACACACACACACACACACACACTGTGCGGTGTCGAAGGAGCGTGAGCACTGAGTCGGACTTGTCCAAAATCCACTGCTTCTGTCACTGTATCTGCACACACACTCACACACACACACACACACACACACACACACACTGGTGAGTGACCGCTCAGCCTGCTCTGTGCAGATAAGCGTTTGAGTTGTGTAGTCAGTGGAGTGTGGCGACCAGCGGACGGCGAGCGAGAGGCGGATTGATGTATACATATATATTTACCCAGAGAGAAGAAAGAGCGGACGAGAGAGGGAGAAAGTGGCAGAAGACAGAGAGAAAAGGTTCTTACGATGTTATCTGGGGCTGAATATTTACCTCTCGGTGTGAAACAGCCGCCCGCTGCCTCTCAGTGTGATGGCGCACACAACGCCTGCTTTTTACAGTTCAAGGCGAATTCAAGCTTCTTCTTTTTTTTTTAAATGATTAATCAAAGTCCCATTTGATGGAGGCAGATTTTAGTGTACATTAGTGATGGATTGGTTTTTCATCAGGAAGTCTCCATCAAACCCCAAAGCGGGTCTTTGAAGATGAAGCAGGGAGAGCTCCAGGTAAAAAGCGCTGGTGGCGCGAGGCGTTTCAGCAGTGACCAGGATTTCATAGGAAGGGAGATACTCCAACAGAAAGAGGCCGGCTGCCTTTAAATCAAACTACATCTGATTTGGTTTCTGGAGATTAGCCACATGTAAGGCTGACATTCACCTGCTCTTAATCTGAGCACAAATCCATCACTTCCAGGTGGGAGCAAACATTCAGATATTCTGTAATAAACAGGAAGATATCTTTTTTGATATCAAGAACAAGGTCACAAAAAAACACACACAAAAAAAAACATCTTAGTTTATGCTCCAAAGCAGAGGTTTTTTTTTAACCCTGCAGCCTCGTTTGCTGACAGTAGCTTTCATTGCCATGGTGTTCAATATACCTGTCACTATTTTAGATATTTTCCAAACACAAACTCAAGTTAAAGAAGTTGTTCAGATGTGAAATATGATGCTTTGGGTTCAAGCTAGTTATCCAAACAGTCATGTGTTTCCATCATCTGGACTCACAAACACCACTAACAGCTACAGAGAATGTCTGGAAAGCAGGAAGACCATGCCTCCATGCAGAAAGCCATGTGAACCCTGAACCCAGCAACCCGGCCTCGAGACGTCAGGATCAGGAATCAGGACTCACCGCAGACTGTATTCCCTTCTACCATCCTGAAATAATCAGTCCAGTAGGTGGCGTTCCTTCCAGATGATCTTATATATTGAGTGGTAACCTCTGAACTCTGCAGGGTTTGTATAAATGTATCGATGCAGATATGTTCCTGTGGACATGTGGCATTACGGACATGAAGCCATACTATTGTACACTTACTTTTATTTGACGATGAAAGTTGCGGAGACATCCAACAAGTCAGCAGCTGGAAGCACATGAGTCCAGTGTGATAAGATCGGGCCATCGAGTCGCCCCTAGCTGTGAGATTTTCATCGAGTTTCAGTGTGAAGCACTTTCAGCTGTCAGCTTAGGATCATCTGTCACCCACCACCTCATCTCACTGACTAAACACACACAAAGAGGCTTTCTGCCAGAAGTAGGGGGGTTCAGTGGGACAAAAAAAGGTCTTTCAAAATATTGAGAAGCTTTCAAATCCATCCAGTTACATGATTCAAGAAAATGTGCAGTGAAGACAGTAAACCTCAAGGGGGAAAAAAACAGTCACCATTAGCAGTGCTTTTCAACAACAAGTATTCAGATGAATTGATGGAAGGATGGTTGGTTGTTTTAAGAATAGATGGTTGTTTGACTGGTTAGTTGGAGGAGTTGAGGGCTGGTTGGTTGGCTGGTTGGTTGGTTTGTTGGAGGAAGTGACGGTTGGTTGGTTGGTTAGCTGGCTGGTTGGTTGGTTGGCTGATTGGAAGAATGCTTGGTTGTTGATAGGTTGGAGGAATGGATGGTTGGTTGGTTGGTTGGCTGGCTGGAGGAATGGATAGATGGTTGATTGAAGGAATTGACGGTTGGTTGGTTGGTTGGTTAGAAGAATGAATAGATGAGTGGTTGGTTGGTTGGTTGGCTAGTTGGAGGAATGGTTGGTTGGTCGGTTGGTTGGCTGGCTGGAGGAATTGATGGTTGGTTGGTTGAAGGAATGGATAGACAGTTGTTTGGTTGGTTGGTTGGTTGGTTGGCTAGTTGGAGGAATGGTTGGTTGGTCGGTTGGTTGGCTGGCTGGAGGAATTGATGGTTGGTTGAAGGAATGGATAGACGGTTGTTTGGTTGGTTGGTTGGCTAGTTGGAGGAATGGATGGTTGGCTGGTTGCTTGGTTGGTTGGTTGGTTGGTTGGTTGGCTGGAGGATTTGATGGCTGGTTGGTTGGCTGGCTGGAGGAATGGATAGATGGTTGGTTGAAGGAATTGATGGTTGGTTGGTTGTAGGAATAGATAGATGAGTGCTTAGCTGGTTGGTTGGCTTGTTGGAGGAAGTGATGGTTGGTTGGTTGAAGGAATGGATAGATGGTTGGCTGGTTGGTTGCTTGGTTGGAGGAATTGACGGTTGGTTGGTTGGTTGGTTGGTTGGCTGGTTGGAAGAAAGACCTGAGTCGTGGAACATCTGGATCCTGTTAGAAGTCAGACATGAGAAGAAAAAAGTTGGTGGGAAAACCGTCTTGAGATGAGAATCCATGTCCACCTGTTAAAAATGCTTGTGCCTGAAATACAGTTTGTAAAAAACATGATACCTTCTACAGGATGACTGACAGCACCCGTTTTTAGCTTGCACAGCAGATCCCTGTTAAAATATGATATCATGAGCACTAAAAAGGTTGTCAATGGAACCAAGTTCAGCTTTGGGAGTTTGACACATTCTGAGAAAAGTCTTCTTTCACCTGTTTTCAGAGAAAAAATACAGTTTCTGTGTTTAAGCAAAATCGAGTGCAGTTTGACAGAAACACTGCAGGCATTTCCAAGAGACTCCACGGGAGATTAAAACAAAAGTGTTTTGAGAGTTCACCGTTTACATTCATATAAAAGGTCTGAGGCATGACAGATATTCACTTTGTCCACTGTGTTCAATGTCTTTCTTCTCTTTGGAAAGTTCAAGTGTAAAATGTGAAAATAACTCAACTGCCTTTAAAATGGCAAATTCCTGAAAGGAGTGAACTGAAACTGAAATAACTCAACTACGAATTCATTAAACAATAGTAATAAAAACTCACAATTTTAATTAACTTTTAGATGAAGAACTTCAAAAAAAAAGTTTTCTGAACTCGACCAAAACAATCGCTGAGGAATGTGAATCAAAGATGACTTTTCATTTGAAATACTTTGGCGAGACCTTCAAGTTAAAGTGTGTTTTTTATTTGTTTGTTTATTTATTCATCTTTATGTTCCTGTGTGAACTTTGAGCGACGTGCTGACCACCTCACCATGTCCTGCCTGGCTTCGTAGCCTCCAGGCTCGAGGGAAGGAACCCCGAACACTTTCTGACTTTCTCTTTAAAGCTCAGCACTGCCCCCTCACGGGTACCAGTGGTACTGCAGGAGCACAATATCAGCTACCACAAAATGCAGTTGGAAGGTTCGCCAGGCCCAATAAGAAAATGCTTTCAGCATTTCATCAGAGCTAATTCATCGTCCTTTTGAAGGCAGCCTGCATTTGCTAATTGCCAAACCTCCAAAGTCATGCGGTGAAGATGAAACAGTGTGGGGCCAACAGGTCGTTGGCGACTGTGCGCTGCAGACAGTTCAGTGAGCGGAGCGTTTAGCCCAGGGCGAGCTAATGGGAAACACCGTGTAGCACTCCGCAGCCTGCAGGGCATGTTTTAAATCCACCGGTCAGGACAAACACGATTCGGACTCCAATCATTCAGCAGGCTGATAACCAGGAGCCGAGCGTAGCGCTCGTACCTGGATGGAGCTTTCAAATGAATTTTAATGGCTGAGTCCATACAAAGCCAATCTGAGGGAGGACCCAGAATGCATCACCATAACAAGCTCATTCGAGCAACAGTGCTTCTTCACTTCTCTTAGAGGAGTTTTAAACACCCTCGTTGTGATTTCCTGACCTGGTACAGTGTCAGTGGCCACGTGCACACTCCATGTGCGCAGATTACCAATGCTGACCAAATATCCATCACATCTCAGCAGTCTTACACATTTCTTTCCCACCCATATATATATATATATATATATATATATATATATATATATATATATATATATATATATATATATATATATATATATGAGGAATTTGAAATGTTTGGAGAGGTAGATAATCTATTCTTCCAGTGAAAAGAATCTTAAAAGTCCTGGATCAAGGTAATTTATTGACGGCGTCTGTTGTGATCGTGACGGCGGTGCGTCCATGCCTCAGAGCGGGAACTTCCCGCTCAAGGTCAGCCGTGTTAAATAGAAGGGAAGCAGAAAGTGCCGACACATCAGTCTGAGACGCGGGGAACGGGCCGCCGTAATGCCCACCGCCAGCTTTTTGTTTACAGATGTTTTGATTAAAATTCATGAAAACAAACAAAGCAACAAGAAGCGGCTTTGAATGGCGCCGGCAGCAAAGCCCGCTCGCCACAACGCCAATATCCTCACCCCCGCAAAGATAATAGAACTGATTCTGATGCATTTTATCATGTCGCTCTGTGTGTGTGTGTGTGTGTGTGTGTGTGTGTGTGTGTGTGTATGATTGGACGACCTCGCTCAAAGCAGCGTTATTATGTATTTATGTGCGTGTGTTTGTGTGTGCGTCAAACAAAATTGAGAGTGTGAGTGTCTACATCTGTATTATGGGCTGTGTGCTAAGTACAAATGAATAATGCTTCCACTTCCAGGGCAGCGCTGAATTTAATCTAATGTCCCCATCTGCAAAAAAAAAACAAAAAAAAAAAAACATGTGTCGACATAGTGAGCACTGCACACACTGATTTACAGAGCCATCGCACAGGACATGACAGCTGGTCATCCACAAGGCATACAGGAGGAAACGAAAACCCCAAAGTCTCTCTGTCATCCGTGCCTGCTCCATTGAAGCACTGATGGATACTCTGATTACACTCTACATATACTTCGGATACACTCCACATACACTCTGATACACCCTGATACACTCTTTCTGGACGGTGTGAAGTGAGGCGAAGTGCAGCAGTGTGGAGGAGGGCAGCAGTTCACCACCTCTCACCAGAGCGAGGCAGATTTTAACTGTTGGAACTTTGAACGCTGCTTTCTCTGTTTCTTTAACGCTGGTCTCCATCAGCCCTCATTAGGGCTTGAAGGAATGAATGAGTTAATTAATTAATTAGGAAAAAAAAAAACCTTTCACACGATAACAAGTCAATGTGGTTACATTTTAAAACTGACCGAAACTTAACCATGAAATCCCATTTCATGAACATCCAGCTCATTTTATATTACAAAAAGTAAACAATTTAGATCAGGGGTCTGGAACTCCAGTCCTCGAGGGCCACGAACCTGCATGTTTTCCATGTCTCCCTGCTTCAACACACCTGAATCTCATGAAGGTTCGTCACCAAGTCCAGCAGAAAGCCTGATAACAAGCCTCATTGCAATCAGCTGTGTTGTAGCAGGGAGACATGGAGAACATGCAGGTTTGCGCCCTTGAGGACTGGAGTTCCAGACCCCTGATTTAGATTATGAAGATATGGAGACTGAGCCCCGTTTGGAAATGTCAAGAAGTGAACAATAAAGCAAATCATTTTCTGTAGACGCTTTTTATGCCAAACAAAAAAAACCTAACAAACCCTGATCAGGTCCATTCCTTACCCTGGACCCTGACCCGGCCCACCAGCTCACCCTGGACCCTGACCCGGCCCACCAGCTCACCCTGGACCCTGATCCGGCCCACCAGCTCACCCTGGACCCTGACCCGGCCCACCAGCTCACCCTGGACCCTGACCCGGCCCACCAGTTTAAGCTAGTGCCACCGGCTCATTTCCGCACGTGGAAAAGCTAAACACTCCAGTTCTCCTGATATGCATGTCTTTGGGTTTCCTCCCTAATATGAACCACTACACTCTATCAGTGGTGAGAACAAGCTGCACAGGAACTTAAGAAATCAAAACAGAACACTTCCCACTGACCGGTCCGTGTAAACTTTGTAATGTGTGCAGAGCATTTGAAAGCCCCTGCTGGCTCATCGTGTCACTCCTGGTGTTAATCCCAGCTGATCACCGACAAAACACAGGCAAACTGTGTTTACACGAGGATGTAATTCAACGTGCTTTAGACCAGATCGGAGCGAATCAGTCCCAGGTGGGGTATTACTGCCACCAGCTTCCTGCCCTCCTCGTTTCGTCTCTCGGACTCCTGTGTGTCGACGTCTGTATTTGAGGATTGTTAGATCCTCACTTTCAGCACTTGTCTTTCTCCCGCCGTGTCTCACTCCATTCTTTTAATCTGTGACATTCTCACTCTGATCCCTCCGTCTGTCTCTGCTCGCCGCTCTGTTATCCCCACTGCTGGCTGCCGGCTGTCAGGCTGCATGAGTGATTACAGCGGAGGACAGAGGTGCTCTTCATCACATCAACATGGCCGATATTCAGTCTGCTCAGCAGCTCCCGTCCTGCTGGGTCCAGCGTCTGTCTGTCCTCCTGGTCCAGTGTCTGTCCTCCTGGTCCAGTGTCTGTCCTCCTGGTCAAGCGTCTGTCCTCCTGGTCGTGTCTGTCCATTCTCCTATCATAAGTTGCCAGTTTTCCTAGTAACGTGCTGCCAAGAGAATATTAATGTGAAACTAATAAAACTTTCAATCATTGGACATGAAACCACTTGTAGACTTTCATTCTGAGCAGAATCCCAAACTTTAAACTAGTAAAACTGCTTCCTGAGTAACTCAGTGATGCCACAATGTGTCTTTGAGCAAACAGTAGGCTGTGGCGGTTTCAGATTGACAGAACTGTCGTATCCATGCTGTGTTCTCCAGACAATTAACCAAGTCAATTAAAAACCAAACGATTTTCTAGAGACAGATTTCAGTATATTTGTATCAGCTGCAAATGTGGCTTCATTTCCTGTACCTGAACATTTCTGACGCATCAGGTGAGCTCCACCAAAACCCAATCATAGCTAATTTCACACATGAACACACACACACACCATCAGAGAAACAGGAACAGCGCAACCCAAGTGTTTTTATTTTGTACTGAGAACCAAGCAGACAGCTGCTCCTGGAGGGAAACCTTCAGGTTCCAGCGAGTCTGAAAACTCCTGCAGGACTCCAGCAGAATCTACGACGTGGGGAGAACAACGTTCAAACATCGCCTGAGAGTCTGATCGGTATGGGCTGATCGAAGAACTTTTAAAGTTCTGTTTCAGGAGAACACTCGGTGTTTGGTGCGATGGTTGCTTCTGATTGGTCCAGGTGTGATGGTTGCTTCTGATTGGTCCAGGTGTGATGGTTGCTTCTGATTGCTCCAGGTGTGATGGTTGCTTCTGATTGGTCCAGGTGTGATGGTTGACCAGTTCCAGCTGCAGACGGTTGTCTGTCCCTCGTCTTGGTCCTCTGCTGGGTGGGCCTCGGTGTTTGGTCTGACGGCTCTATGCTCACTTGTATGGATGGTTGTCATCTCCATGTTCATCATTTCTCAGACATTACATCTTTATTCTGTGTTCCTTTTTTATAAACAGACTGGTTGATACCAAAAGCTCCCAACACACATCTGTCATCACTCTGAACAGATTTTAGGTCTTTAACGTCACTCTGGACGTCAGTAAAACTTTAGCTTCTAGTTTTTATCATTTAGCTTGTCCTCAGTCAGACATATATTAAAACTGTTAGATTGACTGTAAATCTGACAATAACTGAAGTTTAACTGTATAAAATCCAGACTGGATGCTGCAGTGCCGCGCTGTGAAACACCATTTATAGAAATAAGTTTTAAATCTCTCACACAGTGTGTTTAAACTCAAGCTGGTTTATTGTAGTTTTTTTTTTTTTTTTTTTTTTTTTTTTTTGTGGTTTTAGGAGTTAACTTGTGCATTGGGTTATTTTACAGAAATTTTAAAGCAGCCAGTTCAATATTTGATGGGTGCTGTTGTTACACTCCCGGAGAAGCAGCGTGCTGAAGGTTGAGCGTAGTTTCCGGCTTCGCTGTGCTTCAGCAGCAGTTTTTAGCGTCGCGCTGTGGGAAGTTTGAACATGTTGGACTAATCAGTCACGGAGCGGGACGGACGCAGAGCTGAGGACGGGACGGCGAGCTGCCGTCAGCAGCTTCACGCCGGCAGGGAGAAGACGAGGAGAGGCGAGCTGCGACAGAGGTCACGGGGGTCACGGACGGTACAGACGTAATGCGGCTCACCGCTGTCGTCTTACCAAACTCAACGTCAGTCCGCCAGCTTCCCGCCAGGCCTCATCAGTCAGGATGCGGCAGAATTAATCAGCTCGTCTCGGAGACCAGGCAGCGCTCGCTTCATTCTGAAGACACGTTTTAAAACTCAGAGCATTTCTACATTTTAACAGAGAGCCTTCTGGATGACACCTTGACTAGCACTGATGAATACTGTGATCTCCTGTTGGATTTCAATCCCAAAGGAAGGTGTGATGCAAAACAAATACGAATAAAAAACAAAATGAACACAGGAAAATGAAAAAGTGATAACAGCCCAGACCAGATGAACCGATCGTCTCGCTGCTCGTTGTCGGCCTGACGGAGGATCGCTGGTTGAATGGCAGACGACTCGTCCTCAGAAGAAGGAGCTGCAGCCTTTCCTGACAAACGCCACACGCTTCAGCTGAACAGAAACGCCGCGATTTCATGAACACTGATATTAGTGTCGGAGGAATGTGAAGGACTCGTATTTATTATTACATTATTTCTTTGGCTGACAGACACTTCTGTCTTTTGACAGTTTTAAGAAATGGAAAATTAACCAAAGTGAAACAGAAAAGCCTCATGCCTCCTCCAGCTGAGCAAACATAGAAAAACATCATTTAAGCAGGTAGTTGAGCCGACACGCAAAACGTCTGTCATGGTTGAGGAGCTCACTGAGTGAGACTGAGGAGGAGTGACGGGGTGTTCGGCGTACGTTAATAAACCACAGCATCACGTCTGTTGATCATAATTCTAATGAAGTCAGCCATATGGAAGCGTTCTGGATTTCATCTGTGTGTCAAGAACTGGACGAAAAGCTTCCAGGATGTTTGATCAGATGTCAAAAGTCACATGATCGCCTCAAAGAAGGGAGATTGCCGGTGTGTGGACGACAGGACTCTGTCCCGGTCGGGGTCAGGGTTAAGGGTCAGGGTCAGGGTCAGGGGTGAGTTGACTGACTGGTCCAGCTGTTCTTTGTGGTCCTTTGCTTCTGGTCTGACTGGAGCAGCAGAAGCAGAGGCTCTGCCTCTCAGAGTTCCTGTCCTGTCCAGTCCTTTGAGTCTGATTCCGGGAGGTTGTCGGTTTCTGTCAGTCCTGCTCCCACACACCCTGCACCGTGTTTCACCGTGACTCCGGCTGTGTCCCTGCACCAGCACGGCTCGGAGACGACGGCGGGACAGCTGCTGATTCCAACCTCGGCTTTTTCTCCACACTAATCTAATGCTAATGTGATGCTAATGCGGCGGCGGCGGCGGCGGCAGCGGGGAGATCTGAGGCTGTGGGTTAAAACTACATTAATTCAATAACATCGTGCACACACTCTCCCTCTCACTGGAATGAAACCGTCCGTCCTCCGTCGTCCCTCAGAGGTTTACAGCGTGTCGACATGGAGCTGGACAGATCGGTGTCAGAGTGGAAACAGAGGAATCCCATCCAGCTCACTGCACACACTGCCATGCATCTGTGTAAAGAAACGCCGCATTCTGGCACAGAACGCTGATAATTATACTCCGATATAAATTTGGCAAACACTTGTGTTAATTATAAGTGCTTTTAGCAATAGTACTATCTGGGAATTAGCATAATGTCTCCCTTGTGGCGGTTTTTAAAAATGGCTGCCAAGAGGGCCGCAGGGTTGGACTAGTTCGGCTTAAAATGGCTGCGATTACACTTTACAGCAAATAATCGCCATGACGGATGTGAATAATTACTACATGTGTAATGAAAGAAAATATTCACCGTCAAATCTTTTGGATCAGATCGTGAAGTAAAGCAGGTCCAGCAGCACCTCGAAGAGTTAATCCCATTTCTACAGCAGGTCTGCTTCTTTAGAGCACATTTCGTTTCTTTATTCACACCGGATTCATGTTTTTATGAGCAAATGTTAATCTGCGTGTTGAGAAAGTCTCATCAGGTTCATTGTCGGACGCTGGTGCTGCTGCTTTTTGGTTTGAAGGTACTAAAAACCAAAATAACCAAACTGAAGACAAACAATGTCTCAACACTGCTGATTCTCAGAGGCTCCGGTGAAATGACCGTCTGCTCCTTCAGCCTTTCTGAAAGCTTCCAGTGAGGAAACGCTCTCAGACCTGTTCATGTCTGAAGTTTGACAGGATTCAGCTGCAAAATCATGAAAGTGAGAATCCCTGAGCTCCCAGCCTTCATCATATTCATTAATATTCACTGTTTAGGATTTACTCAGCAGAATGAAGCAGTAACACATCGTCAGCGTAACGCCGGTTCTCGAGGGCCGCGTTCCTGCATGCTTTCAGTGTTCCTTCAGTTAAACACACCTGCTGGGGACGAATCCTCAGGCTTTCTGCACAGCTTCATCACATCCAGCACCGGAGGGCCGGAGCCGCCGCTGCTGCAGCGATTCACTCTGCGCTGAACGGTCTGGAAGCGGCTGCGAAGCTGGTTTGAAGAAGGATTGATGCTGTTTTTGAAGCAGGTTTGAATCAGGTTTGAACCTGGGCTTGAAGTTGGTTTGAACCTGGCTGGAGGGTGTTTCTGAAGCTGGCTTGGAGCAGCAGACCTGTTGCTTCTCACTCTGTTTGAGAAGTTTACAGTTTCGGTGTAACCAACCTGTCAGTTCGTTGGTTTTCTTTTGTTTTGTAGATCCAGAATCCGTGCAGCGGGCTGGAAGCTTTGCAGTCGTGTCATCTCACATTAACCCTTCAAAACCAAGTGTGAGAACTTTCCAGAGTAGAACTTTATGAACAGAACTTTTAAAGATTGTATAATATTAACCCCCCCAGATAATGTAGACACCCGGCATCCATTAAGAGGATCGTGAAGTGAGACTCACCCTGGTGGACTCTGCTCTGCTGCTGAAACCTCACTTCACGTCACGCTGAACCGCTGCAGTGCCTTGCTTCGCTGACCCAAACCAGAAGAACAAAGCTTTATGAACGCTGTCGGGCCGCCGCCCTGCTTCAC
This sequence comes from Salarias fasciatus, assembly GCF_902148845.1. NCBI lineage: Eukaryota > Metazoa > Chordata > Actinopteri > Blenniiformes > Blenniidae > Salarias > Salarias fasciatus. The sequence goes on from NC_043750.1 coordinate 1,094,793, forward strand.
GGAGCAGAGCCACTGTTCAGTCGCTCTCCATGCAGACGATGTTCACGATATCGATTTCACGCAGAAAAACTTCAACCAGAGTGTATTTAATCAAAGTTCTGTCTGCAGACAGGCTGACTTCAAAACATGGCGTGCTTAACAAAAAAAAACAACAACAAAACTTTCATTTGACTTATTTACCAGTTTAATTTATTTAATTTATTTTTGATTTATTTTTCTGATGATGATTGAAATATTTCCAGTCTGTTTAGTTTTTTTTGTTTTTTTTTTATCACACGTTACAATAGTCAGACAATATTTCAAAATGTTGTCAAGTCTCATCGGATGTTCTCATCCCTTTTTACTCAGACTATTTTAATCTGAAAAATAAATAAACTTTAGGTTTATGTGTTGAGTGTAGAAATAACTAAACAATTTCCACAGATCTTCTAATTTTTTTGCCCTTTAAACCTCATAAAGCTGTGTTTTCACTACTTTGTTTAATTTCCATTCGATTTCAAATCAGTTATTGTTATTACTAAATTGCACTTCAGTATGGATTAATAGAAACAATGATTTAATAATTGTAATAATGGATTATTCTTAGTGATCATTCATTCATTCATTAATTTGCAGTAAATTCAGAGCGTGGTGTTGAAGACCTGAGCCGGTGTGAAACACAGCGCGAGCCTCCTGATGGACATTTCAAGTCTTTCATTAAAGTCAGTCAGTGTTTTACTACAATAGGACTTAATATGAATTAATTGAGAGAGTGAGAGTGGCTGTGAATGGAAATCAGTGCTTTTCTTCGGCGCTGGCGTGTGTGAGTGTGTGTGGAGGCTTTGATCAGCCTCTGTGACGGAGGCAGGAGTGTGTACGGATCACAATACAGATGGCCCGCATGAAGCAGGAGCTTTTGTTCCTCGGGGCGATGTGCACTTTGGTATTAAACAATGAATAAAAAATGAACGTGCTGATTAAACATGAAAACCCAGCGCTTACTTTTCATTTAAAGTCTAACCTGGCCTGCATGTGAATGTGCACGTGCAGCTCATGAGTCCAACACTCCCATGATAAAACCTGATGATGAAGATTTCACCGGGCGTTTGGATTCATGCCTCCTGTCAGCATCGGGTTCTACGTTTCCATTGCAAACAGACATCAGGATTGTTTTCTGTGTGCGGGTGTGTTCGGAGGTGTCTGTTGAAGGAGTGTTTTGTGGCTGTGAGCAGATCACTTCCTGATCTGACTCCGTTCATTTCTAACATCTGTCAAATCACTTCCTGTCTCTCCTCTGATCGCTAATTTTTGGTTTCCATTTTCAGATTAATTTAAGACTTTTGGTTTGATAACTTTGTCCATCAGTCAGTCAAACTGAACGCGATCCCGTGTCGTCAGGTCTGATCATTTCATGCTAACACGACCAATAACGCAGCCGAACCCTCGTTCCCATGCTAACGTGTGCCGCAGCCGGCGTCAGCACCCAGGATCAGGATCTCAGAGGAATTCTGAGTTTGTTTAAGAAGTTATACAAACGCTGCATTTGTCACATTTCGTTGTGAGGATTTGTGTGCTGAGTGGCGGGGAGCCGATCGGCTGCATTAGCGTGCGGGCGGAGGTCTGGGCGGATGAGCAACGCGACGCTCCGGCGGCGGGTTCTGTCTCGCAGACGTCGGCTCATCTCGGAGAATCCATGTCGCTGGTGTGAACCCGGACCCGGCGCGTCATTCAGAGCGAGGGAAGATTTAGAGCAGCCGCTATCTCCGGGAAGAAGCTCACGGAAACATCTGTCCACTTAGCGCTAAACACCGCCGCCGCGGCTAATGAGGGAGATAACAAACACTTTTCAGACTGATGAGAATCTCCTGGCCAAAAAACACACCGAACTCCTACTTTTTGAAGTCGAAATATTAAAAAATAAGAGATACGGCGAGGGAGATTGTTTGCCTAATCATAACAGCAGATAATGACGGCGTGGAATCAAAGAGCTGGTTATTGGAAGGAGGTGCAGGAGATGTGTATCGTCACACCTACGAGACGCCACTGCACTCCGCCGAGCATTCAGGGCCGAAATAATTACCCTTAAACACCAAAGAAGAAAGTTTAACTTCCTCCCTCCAGGAGCTGCTATAATGACTACATGATATGGTAATTAAAAGATGATTAAAGATTAGGAGTTTCGGTAATTACACCTTTAACTGAGCTAATGGAGCAATCAGAGAAAATTTCAGATTGTGACTTTTCCCCTCCGTGCTGCACTGCTGTAGCTTACAGGCAGTATATTTTTGGTTCCGTCTGTAATTTCTACATGTTTTAAGGAAAAAAAAAAGAAGAAGATTTGGTGTAATTAGAAGCAAAATTCAGCGAGAGCCTTCGTTCAGCGCTTCACTTTCTTTGCACATGCAAATGCTGGAGAGAAATTCTGAATAGACTTAAAGTACTTCTTTTTTCTTTCTCTCTCTTCTGGAAAGTTTTTTTTTTCTTTCCTTCTCTCTCTTCTTGAAAGTTCGTCCCTTGAGCGAACACACAGCTCCTAAAGTGGACAAAAGGCGGCGAATGGCGGCTGAACGTGAGGAGGCCGAGTGCAGCGGCGCCTCCGCCGCTTCGGTCCGGCTCCGCTGGCTCGGCCGGTTGTCAGGTCTGCCATTCGGGGACGAAGCGCCGGTGAAGTCGGCTTTCAGCTGGTCTCTCTTACACTCAGCCAGCCAATCAGCTTCCTGCCTGTTTGCGACACACGGATCTCTGGTCACGAGAGATTGTGGAAATGGGATTTAGGACACACCCTGAACATTTAATGTTATTTCAGACAAACTGGTCAAGAACAGAACCTGGTCCCTCAGGGCAGCCCCCGGAAGCAGCGTGTCCCCGGACCGAATGAGGAACCGCAGTGAAGCAGCTCGTTCAGCGACCTCCTGACCTCCTGAGGTTCAACAGGAAGTTTTTTACACCTGGACTGAACTGGAGGATTTGCTGACTCAGCATCTGTTCCAGCAGGAGACACGGTCAGCTGTTCCCTCATGGCTCTTTCAAAACACCGTTTGGTGACGTCTGTCTGAAGAGATGGAATTGTGCTCACACGATCGTCAGCCACTACATTAAGACCAGTTGAAGCTGAATCTTTCATTTGCCTGTCAGTAGAGGAAGTGGAGGGTGTGTCTGTGACTTGATGTGTTTGATGAGGCTCGCGTTGTGACGTCTGGACTGGAACTGAAAACCTGAAACCTGCAGGTCTTTGGGAGTTTTCTGATCAGTGGGGGTCAGAATCCACCAGAGCGGTCCAGAAGAAGGCCCGTGGTGACGTGGGTACAGGGTCATGGTCTACCAACGTTCCAGAAAGCCCATCGCCGGGCAGGCCGATCGCTGCCATCACGGATTCACAGTAACTGGCATTGGATACAACACCGTTCTGCTCCTATAGACAGATGTGGGGAAGTCCTACGTTCTGGCATTTCCTGGGAGCATCTTTGAATCTACGGCACTGGAGGTGGAAACTGGTGTTAAACAAACCAGAGGAAACACCAAGAGGCTTCTCTTTCCTCCAATGAGAGGCCAAGGTTCTCCTTTAAATACTTCACAAAGCACAATCAAGGTTTTTTAATTTAATATCTGTCAATCAGGTTTAGAGAAACACACACACACACACACACACACACACACACTCGTGCGCGGGGCGTCTGAGGTGAGGTTTTCTTGTTGTCGTCTGTCTCCACAGTGTCTGGACAGGGTTCTGCGCTGTAACAGGCGCCCGTCATGCTGTTTGCAGGGTGAGATGAGCATGAAATTACAAGTCGACATTTCGCCGTCTCCCGGTCCTGACGAGCGCGCTCCTCAGTGCAGGAGCCTATTTATTTATTTGATTTGGCTTTTCATGCACCGCTTGTGCCAGTTGATTGCAGCCAGGAATTCAAGGCCAAATTTCCTTGTAGTTACAGTGATGAAATGTTTCACTCCAGTAACATTTACAGCAAAAATCACAGAATATTCGACTCTCCAATAAATGTGTCGACTCCTGAAGCTCTTCTGTTTCTGTCCTCAGCTGATTAGAAGTGGTGATCTTCTGTGATCCGTACTGGAGAGTCACAGACTGCTGGGGAGTTGAGGAGGAGCAGGAGGCGGTGAAGGGACTGGGCTGCGTCCGTTTAGAGATGAAATGAAGCTTTATGTCATGTGACACAAAGGGACGTTCGGTGGAAAATCAGCAAACGGCTCATTCTCACGCATACACCGCCTTTCAGTAGCGCCGGAATTACAGAAAGTGTTCAGATAGCATCCGGTCCGACGTCCTCCACCAGCTCTACGCTCGGATCTCAACTTTTTAATGAGCATCGCTCTCGTTTTATCATCGTTACCCGACGCAGACAGACCCGAAGATATTCAGACTGAGCTACGACGAAATGTTAGGATGTAAACTTCCTGAAAACAGTAGAAATGAATACATGAAGAGTCCCGTTCTTAAATGCTCAGTTCAGTCGCTGGATGTGTGCGAGCGTGTTGTCGACGCTGCTGCGCTGCCTGAAGGGTCACGTGATGTGATAAAATGTCCTGATTAGAAGAATCAGCGTGAAGCGTGAAGCTCTGTCTTCACGAACAATTCAGTAAACCACGGTCCAGATCGCTTCCACACCATCAAATCCTTTCAAAACTTTCTCGATGTCGAGGAAGTTCAGGACAACTTTTTAATAATGTCTTCTGTCAACCCAGCATAAAGTGGAAGAACGTCAAAACCTTCTTCTTCATCCTCAGTTTCGCGGCTGGACTGGAAAGCAAGCTGCTTTGGTTCAGTTAAGATGGACTTAATTAAGTCCAACTTTTCCTCTTAAACAAAACAGTCTGGTTTGACTCCGAGTTCCTTCAGAGGAGCCGGGAGTCTCCGTTGGGACTGACATGTGTTTTGTCCTCAGATGTTCTTCAAGCTCATCTGAAACGTCACGGAACCAAACTGGAATCAATGATTTCATTTTACAGGCAGAGGACGTCTTTAATTCCCTGTACATGTAGAAGAAGTGTTTTGTTTCTCAATTCCAGCCACAGAAACAAGACGGTCCAGATATTCAGACTCAACACGTCCATGGTTTGTGTGCAGATTTTTATTTTTTTTCCATCATACATGAAAAATGGAGGAAAGAAAATAAAGTGTTATACAAGGCCATTGTGACAATTATATTTAAATATCAACGGGGCGGCGCAGCAGCACTAACCATTTATCTGCATATCTCTAAAAGGCGTCTCTCCCTGCAGCTTGACATTATGCTCAAAGGAAGCTTCAAGGAGCGAGACACTCTTCCTCCCAGATAAATGTCCCTCAGCCTGATAATGAGGTGTCCTCACCGGCCGTCCACATGGCGCATGAACCCCAGACAAAACAGGTGCCAGGGTCCGATTGAAAAGATCCACACTGAACCCTTTAATTGCTGCTCCGCGGCCCTGAACTGCGCTGAGAATCCTCACATTTCATGGCTGACATTTCGGGGCATGTTTTCGAGTCATTAAGACGCTGTGATGGAGTTCAGGTCGTGTTTCTGCTCCAGACACACACAGTGCTAAATAAACTGCCAGCCCCTTCTGCTCAGTTTCATTAAAGGCCTTTAAAAAGACATTTGTGTTTCGTCGTGGCTGCTGTGATCACACACAGCTGTACTGTTTTACTGTAGAACTGAGGGCGTGGCGTCGGCGTCAGCCTGGAAAACCCTGAAGGAGGAAACGTGATGTAAAGACAATCCAATGATTTTAATGTTCCACAAAGATCAAGGCTGAAGTGACCAAACAGGACAGCAAGGCAAAAAGCTGCTTTCCCTCTACGCTAAAAATATATAACATTTCAATTTTAAAGTTCAAGAGATATTCATGTTATTGACAGTTTCCAGTCGTCTCTTTAGGTTTCTTCACTTCCTCTATTAACTGAACTTCAAACCACATTGTGGTTTATTTACTACCAGAGTCTATTTTAGAACTGACTCACACGTCGAACACGTCGGTGCAGATCAAGCTGTCTCCTTGTTTTATTCCTCACATCCATCAGATCTGCTAATAAGAATAAATAAGATTAACTGTTCTGCTCAGTTTCAGCACAAATACTCAGAGCTGATGGAGCTTTTAGCTTTTAGCTGGAGGCTGAAGCAGGCTGACGGGTGGGGGCGGTTCAGTCCTCTGGGGTCACACCACGTGGTTCAGTCCTCTGGGGTCACACCACGGGGTTCAGTCCTCTGGGGTCACACCACGGGGTTCAGTCCTCTGGGGTCACACCACGGGGTTCAGTCCTCTGGGGTCACACTATGGGGTTATTCAGTCCTTTGGGGTCACACCACAGGGTGGTTCAGTCCTCTGGGGTCACACCACGTGGTTCAGTCCTCTGGGGTCACACCACGGGGTTCAGTCCTCTGGGGTCACACCACGGGGTTCAGTCCTCTGGGGTCACACTATGGGGTTATTCAGTCCTTTGGGGTCACACCACAGGGTGGTTCAGTCCTCTGGGGTCACACCACAGGGTGGTTCAGTCCTCTGGGGTCACACCACGGGGTTCAGTCCTCTGGGGTCACACCACGGGGCGGTTCAGTCCTCTGGGGTCACATCACGGGGTTCAGTCCTCTGGGGTCACACCACAGGGTGGTTCAGTCCTCTGGGGTCACACCACGGGGTGGTTCAGTCCTCTGGGGTCACACCACGGGGTGGTTCAGTCCTCTGGGGTCACACCACAGGGTGGTTCAGTCCTCTGGGGTCACATCACGGGGTGGTTCAGTCCTCTGGGGTCACACCACAGGGTGGTTCAGTCCTCTGGGGTCACACCACGGGGTGGTTCAGTCCTCTGGGGTCACACCACAGGGTGGTTCAGTCCTCTGGGGTCACATCACGGGGTTCAGTCCTCTGGGGTCACACCACAGGGTGGTTCAGTCCTCTGGGGTCACACCACGGGGTGGTTCAGTCCTCTGGGGTCACACCACAGGGTGGTTCAGTCCTCTGGGGTCACACCACGGGGTGGTTCAGTCCTCTGGGGTCACATCACGGGGTGGTTCAGTCCTCTGGGGTCACACCACAGGGTGGTTCAGTCCTCTGGGGTCACACCACGGGGTGGTTCAGTCCTCTGGGGTCACACCATGGGGCGGTTCAGTCCTCTGGGGTCACACCACAGGGTGGTTCAGTCCTCTGGGGTCACACCATGGGGCGGTTCAGTCCTCTGGGGTCACACCACGGGGCGGTTCAGCCATGGCTGTAACTTATTACTGCAGTTCATTCAGAGGTTCAATGGGAATCAAACCAGCGACCGGCTGATTATATTGAAACTCTCGCTTCACTCTTTCCACTAACTCTTGGACGAGCCGTTTCTGTAGCCGATATTTATAGGAGCTGCTATTTGTTTTTCTCTCCCAGCTGTTGCTAGTGAAGCACAGCTGTGTACTTCAGCTGTCAGCCACAACATTATGACCACTGACCGCTGGCCAATGAGAGGAGGCGGAGTGTTTCAGGCAGACAGTGGAGATTTCAGAGTGTGAGAACTGAACAGTGGGTCAGAACAAATCCAAGAGTAGGTCCATTCCGGAAAATCCCCGATGAGACCCAGCAGGCTCCTTAATGTGGAAGAGCAGCAGGGGTTCATGCCGACTGTGATCCTTACGGATGGGTTTGTTGGATTTGATCAGGTATTAGTAAATCCAGCCGATCGCCTCTCTGACCTTTCCTCCATCAGCTGGCGTCCTCTCAGCCTGGTCTGAGGCCTGCTCGGTGTTTCAGGCTCTGGTCTACCAGCTGGTGATGTTGGAACCAGTGTGAAGAGGTGAGAGCACCAGAGCTCCAGGAAACACAACGGACCTGATCAGAGAGTCCAGAGTCCATGTTCTCTTCTTCACAAGAACATACAGACTGGAAATGTTTTTATTGCTGAAATATAGTTGAAATAAGTTATTTTTATCATTCTGAGAATTTGGATTCTATTAGTGAGTTTTCAATCCTTCCATCTCAGCAAGGCTTCTTCAAATAAGCTTTAAGACTGAAACAACTCAGCTGCTCCTATGAGAATATTCACTGTGGAGAAATGGCTATGGAAGTATCAGATTAAGAAAATATCAACCTCTAGTATGTAATGTCAACCTCACACACATCTGACAAATGGGATCAGCATAGGCGACCAAATCGTGTGTTTGGAGCGTCCCTCACCTAACAGATCGGCTGCTAACGCCATGGTGCCGAACACCTGATGGCTCCGGGCCTTCTGGGAGAAAATTAGAGAGCGATGCTCAGAATTATCCAGGCTCTCATTATCTTCTGGCTGATTGCTGTTTGCTGTATTGCTGTATGCACACATGGATATACTCTATATAACATTGCATTCCTGCTGGCAATGGTGTATTTTGAATGGAATTACCCATAATGCTTCACTATTTGTTTGGCTGTAGCATTTAGGCTAAAGTTGAGCTCCTGCAGTTGTGGAGCAAATAGAAAACACTCAGTCCAAGAGACGTAAAGAGGATGAATTAAACGCAAGAAAACAGAGCATAAGTCCTTTCTACACACGATAAATACAACTCCGCCTCCAACCAAAGGCCTGGCAAATTCAGCGATTGACTTCTTCAACCCACTGAGCACGTCTCAGACGTTACCGCTCTGCCTCGAAACGAGGAGGCAGAACGTCCACACGCGATCAGAAACCAGGTCTGGAGTCAGACCACCAGCAGCAGGGGGTTTATACGATTTTTAGAGGACTGTCACTGTATGTTTGCTGTTTTGGAACCAAAAGCAGGTGTTGTGGTGAAACCCAGCCCACAGCGGGTCAGTTCTTTACTGAATTCATTGCAAAATGGGTTAAACTACTAATCAGAACAAACGGCCTGAGAGGTCCTCACCTGAGCTGCAGCTCTCTGCCACTTCATCTCTTTCTGAGCGACGGTTTGATGGTGTTTCTCTGGCCTGGTCTGGCCGCCTGAAGAAGAAAAAACACCGACCAGACGGAAACACTGCGCTCTGGATTTCATCATCGGTGTGGATGTGTGTGTGCTGCCGAAGAACCAATCACAGGACTGTATAGACAGAAACGGAACGTTCAGTCTCTGTTTCCATCTTGTAGATTTGTTGTTCAGTCATCTCCATGGTTACCTGGCCGCACAGGAAACACACGGCTGGCTGAGAGGCAGCCTCACGGCATGATGATGCCTCCGCCATGTTCTGCAGTGGCTGGGATGGCAGGATTTAATGGTTCATAGAAATGATGCAGTTCTTCAGATCCTGTACTCAATAGCAGTTCATTTCTGTATTCATGTATTTATTTATGTGTGCAGCATGGCGGCGAGCCGCAGTCGGCGCAGCTCTCTCCGTCTCCTCACATGAATTTGGAAGAAGCGCTGTCGTCATTAAACCCACTTGATCAATTCATTCACTTAAGTGCGGAGTGGAAATCCAGAGTTAATACGCTTTACCAACACGCTCCAAATGAAACCCGCTCTCTCCCTCACCGAAACCAATCGGAATCCAATCCACTCTGTTTCACATTCAGACTTTGTTTTAACCTGGCAGAAGCGCCGGCCGCCCCGGCTCCTTCCCCAGCTCGGATCTGCGCAGCGGAGCGAGGAAACCGCTCCAGCCCCGCTACAAGATTGAATTTCATGTTTGAGCGCGGCGTGGCAGATGCTCCGTGTCTCGCCTGCAGGTAGAAGGAGTCGCTCGGTGTCAGCGTTTTCTCTCCGCCCGGCGCAAACAGACAGGAGGAACATAAATGGAAACAATTTGGAATAAATTTGGTCCGTGATTGCGACTCTGCGAGAGGCGGCCATATTTCCCGGCTTGTCACGGCTGGGTGTGCAGGCGTGTGTGTGAGTGTGTGTGTGTGTGTGTGTGTCTGAGGGGAGACATTAGATGAGTCTGGCTGTTTGTGTTTTCAGGTGCGGCTCCTCAGGGGCTTCTTACCTTATCAATTTGTGTGCACGGCTGTGTGGTCGCTGAGAGACGCAGCTTCTGTGGTTTTTAATTTCTCCACCTCACCTCAGCTATAGGTCTGTGTGTGTGTGTGTGTGTGTGTGTGTGTGTCAGTGCTCGGACCACCAGGGAAATGTGAGTTAACAGGTTCTAAAGAGCGCCGATCCCCAGCTAAAGCATTAATGTGAGAACTTAATTAAGGCGACAGTAAGGAAAGCTATTATAGGTAAGCTGTTAGAAATTAACCAGTCAATCTAAGGGCGTCTAAATTGAATTTTTGCTGAAGCGTCCGGCGTTCAACTCATCAAATCTCATCTTCTCCCGCTACCCCTGACCCCCTGGGTTCAATTTAAGGTGTGAGTGTGCGTATGTGTGTGTTGGCGCAACGCAACATAAAGATGTACGCTTTTATATTAGCAAGAATACAGAACTCAATTAAGAAAAGCGCTTTAGCAATCCAATTAAAAGTCTTTGGACAATTGGCGCTCTCCGCCACGCTCCCTCCTCCCCCTGCTAATAATGAAATAACACACACATATCCTCTCCGCGCTCCCTCCACCTCGTCTTCATAATGAAACAAGTTAAAAACACACCAGGGTTTTAAATGGAGCCTTTAAAAGGTTGCAGCTCTGTTTCGGCTCCGCGCTCGCCTTCGGTGAAAAAGGCCAAACGCCTGAACCGAGCGCCGCTGTTTGACCGGGGGTGGTGTGCGGAAAGGGCCGGGGTCTGGTGTTAATCTGGCGTTTGGATTAACGGCCGCGTCCTTCCTCCACTCGCCGTGGCCGTGACAGGAGGAGGGTGTTTCCAGCCTCGTTAATGCGCTCATTTGCTTCCTTTCAGCAGCCGCAGGAGACGAGACACTTTGCGGTGGCCATCCGTCTCACACGGCAATCCCTCCGCATGCTCAGATCAATTCTGCATCCCATAATAACGCGCGCGGGCCGGGCTGTGGGTGTAATTACCTGGTGTGTCTCAGTGGAAACATAGAAAAGGCTTTTATTAAATTAGCCCAGTGGGTCAGCGTTTATGGAGAAGAGTCTGGAGAGGCTGAGAGGCTGGCTGCAGGCTTACCCAGCATGCATCAGTCACTGGAGGGGATGGGACCAGACCGGGGACAAGAAGGGACCAAACCGAGGACAGGATGGGAAAAGGGATAGGGGTAGATGGGACCAGGGACAGAAAGGGACCGGGGACATGATGGGACAGGAGTGGATGCGACCAGAAACAGGGGGATGAGACGGGACTGGAAGGACAGCATGGGACCAGGGCCTGGGACCTGGGACGGGAGGGGACGGGACGGGACGGGAGGGGACGGGAGGGGGGCTGTCGCTGTCTCAGAGTCCAACAGGAAGGTGAAAACTCAGTGAACTCAGTTAAATCACATCTCCAGCATTTTGCTGGTCCTTTAAGAGGACAGGTGGACTCAGGTCTTCAATTCAAGATGGCCGCTGCTCCTCGGGGGACTTTCCTCAGACCAAGGCTCACTGGTCTGCTGAGTTCAAGTCCTGCCAGGACTGTCTGTGTGGAGTCTCCATGTTCTCCCTGTGCATCAGTTTATTTAAATTGTTGTGAACATTTATTCTTACAGCCAGTCCCGTTGAGACAGACTCATTTCCAGCAGGAACGCTTTCCTTGATTTCCTCCACAAGCCAAAGCCACTGAGGCCGCTTGGTGGCTGTGGCGCCTGGAGGGCTGTGCTGAGTGTGATCGTCTTTCTCGGCTCCTGCCACGCCTGAAATGAACTGAAGTGGTCGACCTGTGGAAGATGGATGATCTTTAACTGCTGAAACAGGCTGAAGTGGAAGCAAAGTCCTGCTCAGGACCAGACGAGTCATTTCCAGACACTTCCAGGTGTTCCAGGCTGTTCTGCTGACAATCAGACTTGGTCGGGCTCAATTCCAGCAAAGTTAACATTTTCCTGTTAGCTGTAACGTTTCTGGACGTCGAGTGACATGTTCAGAGTTCACAGACATGTTCTTGAGATTTGAGGGTGAAAGTGAGGAAACTGTTGTGTATTTGTTGGTAAAAGTTATTGATTTGTTCCCGCTGTGATGGGAGGAGCTCCACAGTCACATTTCTCTTCCTTTTCTTACCCAGTGTTCATTTGAAGGAGAGCATTATGCTGACAGAGTGGGGTAAAAACCACCATTAATATTCATGTGCTGCAGATGGCGCCGCTGCAGGTGTAATTATGAAGCTAATTGCAGGTAACTCCACTTTAAGTAACTCCACCAGCCTTTCCTTTCATATCCTTTATGTTAATTAGCACGGGGCAGCTCAGCCAATCGGCTGAATTATGCCCCCTAAATGAGGCTTTTTGAACATTAAAATAAAACAATAGCATATTAACAGTGCCAGGCAGCTCTGTGGCCGTTATGCCAGCTGGACAGAAATTCAACACAGTGATGGAGAGTTTGGTCAAATTAAGCTGAAAAGGTGAGTTTAAGATGTCTGCAGAGACAGGAGCTGCACTCGTCCCTCTGGAGGACCAGTCTGCCGATTTCTGCTTGTTGTAGTGAAACACCGACCGGCTCTGAGCAGAGACAAGAGAGGACAGAGCAGGACGACAAGCAGCTGATTCACACTGATTCAGCTTCTACACGAAGCTGCAGGAGGAATAATGGAGGAAATGAGGAAAATTTATCAAGAGTTTTACTTCATGGACGATTATTCAGGTCCAGACAGCAATATCTGTTTGGAGCCAAAACAAGCAGCTGTAAAACTTCACACTGATATAAAAAAGATTACTTTTCATAGCATTTTGAGTGGTGTGTTTAAAATTCTGTGGTTTTTTGTTTGAAGGCAGTTTGAAGCCCATAATGTAAAACATTCATCAGTCCTTCCAGGAAGCTGTGAGGCTGCAAATCAAACCTTTTCTGGAATTTCTGCACAAACTTCACAAAGTTCAGAACGTATAAAAAAAACCCTCTATATATTCCAAAAACCTGTAGAATTTGCTTGGAGAGGTTTGGTGCTGCTTCCTCAGTGACTCACTTCCTGTTTTTCTGCTTGAAAACTGTCTGAAAGTTAAAGTTCAACATGGCTGCTATGTCAAAAACAACATGTTTACAGTTTGTCTTCTGCACTGTTTTATATTTCTACTGGTTTATTTCTGTGAGCTTTCAGCATCCATGATGAATCTGTTCACCAAATGTGAATTTCACTGGAGAGGAAGCTGATTTTCACTGCAGTGACCTTTCTCCTCAAGCTTCTCTCTCATCAGCTTCAGTCCTGAACCTGAACTGTCACACTTGGTTTTTCTTCTTCTTTTGGATTGTAATTGTCCAATTAATTAATTAGTCGCATCATATCAACACTTCTACGTCTTAAATGACTGATAGTAGACTGCAAAGTGCCGCTGTCCAAACCCAGAACAACGTCTTCCGGTTTTCCAGCAAATCAAGCTTGAGAGAATGAATCACGGCCGTTTTTCATTTCCTGATGCTTGTTAAATAAACACATATTGGAAATATGTTTCTATTTCAGTTTTCAGAACAGAAGGTCAAAGAGAAATTGTTCCTTTGTGTTCATTTGATTCTCAGTTATGACACTGTTAAATCTGCCTTGAAATGCAAAATCTCAGAATTTTAAACATACAATTCAATAACTGTGATTGATTACAGAAATTATGCAGTTAATCACAATTTAAAAAGTGAATCTTCTGGCCGCCGTGGCTCTAGAAGTTGCAGTAGTTTCGGCGGTGGATCCCCGCTGGAGCCGAGTGCCGCCGGCAGAACAACCGAGCGGCATCGGCAGAAAGTTTAGCTGCAGCGCAGACATCCAGCCCCGTCCAGACAATACCGGCGATCGATGAAATGGAAGCCAGCCATTGATTTACAGCCACACAATGCAATAAATGTGAGTGCCGTCGTGACTATCGAGTGGAGGAAGGCCGAGTTCCTCCACAGCCACAAAGCAGCTGAACTCCTCCACTCCGACTCCGTCCTGGAAAGCTTTTCTCACCAGCCTCTCTGATGCATATGGATCCGCCGCGGCTCGATGACGGCAACAAAAGCAGCTTCTGCGGCGTTTCTGCGGCGTTTCGCCGGCGTCCGGCCTGCGGTTCAGCAGGAGGAGCTTCTGCTGAAGTCAAGTCTTTTGTTGAAGGTCGCGTCGAGTTTTCCAGGCTGTTTTCTCTTTCTGTTGTTTGATCGGACTTCACAAAGCTCAATGTCCCTCACATCTAATGTGTGTGTGATACTGTGTATTCTGATTTTTGTTGGAAGCTGGAGGTTTGTTTGATATTTCAAAAAAAAAAAAACAAGAAATAAAAGAAAACAAAATTATTAAATAATAAAACTGCAGGTTAAATTAAAGAGTAAAACAATGAACATATTCCAAAGAAGACAGATCTGAAAAAGCTTTGACTGCACCAGGGGCCATTTCTCCGTTTTATTTTCTGAGTGGATCACCTGTGATCTGCCTGCAGACTGGAGGTTCCATCTGTGTGAGCGAAGAAAAAAGTGGATTTTAGTGACTGACACTCGGTCTGGAGATGAAATCCTTGCATGCAGCTCTGTTTGTCGGTTTGATTCCTGACCCGTCCTGATTCCTGCCGCCAGCCTCACAGCTCCACTCCACTCTTTCCCCACCAGCTTCAGGATGCTTCAGTCTGTCCATCCAATCAAAGCATGAACTGCCGCTACATTTTGGTTGCATTAAGTATAACTGTAATCATTATATTTCAAGCTCAGCAAGAACAGATGTGAAATTAGTAGAGAAATAGGACACTTATTTTCATTGAATTGTCAAACATGAAATTTCATCTTCTTGTAGTCCTGCTGGTCTGTGGTTTCAGATGATAGTTTTATACTGATGCAATCCAGTTGAATGACCACTGGAGGAGTTTTAGGACAAAAATAAACTCTAAAAGCTAGCTGCCCCTCTTCTCTTAAAGCAGTTAAAGCTAACTTCCCCTCTTCTCTAACCAGAGTTAAAGGGAAACTTCAACATTTTGGCAAATTGGCCCATTTAGCGCAATTCCTTAGTCATTTCGACTATTCATACTTACTTTTTTTGTGAGGGCGAGCTGTTGTTTATTCAGAGGTGAGTCGGGGAAGGTTTTTGGGACGGACACAATGGAGGTGGATGGTATTTTTGTTCCCCCTCGTCAAACTCATCAAATACACAATCCAACAACCCCAAAACACTTTGGTGGACACGATATAATCCACACATTCACTACGCTGTGAAATAATAATGCAAAATTACCAGATTGAGTTGTTTTTGCGAAAATTGCTAAGACGGAACTACTTACTAAACATGGCGTCTGGGCGTAGTGATTTCAAAAGAAAAAGTAGTTCCCAGTATTTGCTTCAGTGTCGTAACGCTACAATATTATTTGTTGGTGTTCCACAGCGTAGTGAATGTGTGGATTATAACGTGTCCACCAAAGTGTTTTGGGCTTGTTGGATTTTGTATTTGATGAGTTTGACAAGGGGGAACAAAAATACCATCCACTTCCATTGTGTCCGTCCCGAAAACCTTCCCTGACTCATCTCTGAATAAACAACAGCTTGCCCTCACAAAAACAGTAAGTATGCTGTTCGAAATGACTAAGGAATTGCGCTAAATGGGCCAATTTGCCAAAATGTGGAAGTATCCCTTTAAGCTAACTGCCCCGCTTCACTTAAAGAAAAAAGGAAGAAAGAAAAGAGGAAGTCTGAAGTGGCTTCGGTGCCTTCCTGGTTCCTTCCTGCCATATTTTGTAGAAAACATGAACCGGTATCTGGGGTATTGGGACAGCCAATCGGAGTGTTGTAGTATTTTGATCAGGTGCCGTGATAGGCTGTTTGGTTTTCTATAAAGTGGGCGGGGTCTGTTTCCCCACAGCTCAGATACACAGTAGCCAATCAGAGGAGGGTTTACTGGAGGAGGTGGTGGTAGGGGGGGTCATACTTCAGCAAACTGCTCTCTCTTTGCCTGAAACGCACACACACACACACACACACACACACACACA
Source organism: Salarias fasciatus (assembly GCF_902148845.1). Lineage (NCBI taxonomy): Eukaryota > Metazoa > Chordata > Actinopteri > Blenniiformes > Blenniidae > Salarias > Salarias fasciatus. The sequence continues at coordinate 1,110,634 of NC_043750.1, forward strand.
CACACACACACACACACACACACACACACCTCTCAGGATCAGTATGATGTTGAAGATAAGGATGTGAATGAAAGTCTAGTTGTTCCTCATGGTTCCAGAAAAGTGACTTTTTCTTTGACTGACTTTGAAAATGGACTCAGGTTTCAGGTCACATGTTCTCCTGATTTTAACAGATTGGACTGTTCCTTGATTGATCAGTCAGTTTATTGAGCAGAGACACTGATACAGAGACTAATGCTCATGCATTGAGACTTTCTTTATTTGATCATGCTCCAATGAACAAGAGAACAAGTCTGTTTCGAAGACTTTCTTAAAAATCTCTCAGATATTAATGGAGAGTATTTCTCATGACAATGACTCCTCAGCCATGTAAGATAGCTCGCAAACTACCAGAAAGATTTCAATTAGAGCTTTTTAAACTTCTTAGAAAGTGGACCAGCTTCTTTAGTAACACTTGAAGATTCAAACACTGCCGGATGTCTGCAGCGGAATTCTTCTTGGATCAATAAGCAGAAGTTCCCTCTTATTGGTCATTTTATGACTGTTCTGCAGCCATCAAATCCTGTGAATCTCGTCACTAAACACAGTCCAAACAGGAGTTTTGACAGCTTTCAGCAGCATTTCATTGGCTGACCCTGGATATGGTGTGCCATGCCATCAGGAGGATGTTGCATGTGGAAGTGTGTCGTGCCTACAAGTGATCTGAAGACTTGGACATTTATGACATTCAGTTCAGAAGAGGGGGACACCTGGCAGGTACTTGAATCCTGAGTTAGAAGCATCAGTAGCCACTGTCTCTGCCACACAGGAAGCCGGCTGGACTGAAGGCAGCCGGTCCTCCAGCTGGAGGGAGGAGCTGCAGCTGAGCCTGCAGCCATCCACGCTGTGTCGTTAGCTCCTGCTAAAAGTCATTCCTGTTGGTCAGGACTCCATCTTTTTAAAGAAGGATGTAGGAATCAGTCCACCCTTTAGCATCTGCCCTTTAGCACATGTTATTGTGCAGAGAGACGGTTCCTCAGCCGTTTATCTCCATGGTCTTCCCATCTTTTCTCTGACTGCTGTCACTTCCTGACTCATTCATTCATCTGCTCTGATGCTCCCAAACCACCAACATTTTAAAGGGACCCCTTCATGAAAAATGGACTTCTATGAGCTTTTACCATTGTTACATGGCAGCACGTTGGCACCATAGCTATATAAATTTGGAAGACATGTCCCTCCACTGTCAGCGTGGGCTCTGTGCATCAGATATGTATGCTGGTCATGGGAATGTCGTTATGCGGGTTCCGGGGTAACGTGAGGTCCAGTTGTTTGGACTTCCATGTTGAAAACACATTTCATTCTGAGCTTGTTCCGGTGACTCACCACACACACCCTCTGGAGGGCTCACTCCCCCTCCAGCTCTGAGTGAAGCGATGCCGGCGGTGTTTCCAGTGATGCCGCTAACTGCCGTTTGTTCCCTGTTTATTCTGGACGATCCTGCTCGTTTCCATCAGACAGAACAGAGCATGATGTTCCACTAATGCACCGAGGTGCCGATCGGAGACATCTCACAACTGCCTAACAGTTGACCTCTGACCTTAGCAGAGCCAATGTCCCCGCCGTGATGAGCAGAGCTGTGGAGAATCACCCGACAGACAGTGAGCGCTCCGAGGGCCGCCCTCCTCTGCCGATAATGTATTCAGGATAATCCGGCTCCAGCTGCGTTGAAGACAGCGTGCCGTCAGTGGAGGGCCTCAGAGGTGTGCTTACACACCAGAGTTTGTGCTTCCCACTGCGTTACCTGCGCTTCACCCGGCCCGACGCCGATCTGTGGAATATTGATGAACACAGATCAATCCGTCTCCATTTGAAAGTGACTATCCTGGTCTTTCAATCATCCTGCGGCTCCTCATCACTGTTTCCCCATCGATGCCTTCCTCCCTGCCCCGGGCTGTCCACGCTCATGCATGCTAACCCTCCCAGGCTGCACTGCGCCTCGTGCAGGCCTCGCATACGCGATCAGCTGAAGTCCCGGACGAGGACCTGGCCTCCCGATGCTCCTCACAGTTCGAACTCAGCGGACGAGGTGGAAACTAGTCCCACACAACGTGTTCTGAGCATTCTGTTCAATCTTTGGAATTTTTACTTAATTTGTAATAATGTTCGACTTTTTCACACATCAACAGCAGAACTGTAAGACGACCTATGAAGTCCCACCATGCAAAGCTTTCACAGAGACATCACATACAAACACACAGTCTTCAAACACGTCAACATCACTTCACACCACTTTTAAAAAGTTATCACAATGCTCCCATATTCTACACAAAACTATAGTTTGAGCAGTCAGAACCCTTGTTTTTTTTCTTTTAAATGAAAGTGAAATGTTTGAAGAGTGGCAGAGGAAGTGGTTTGCTCCAGATGTTGTTTTTGTCTTCACACTCCCAGCGGGACGAAGTCTGCATTTACTCTTAGCATCTGCTAGCTTTACCTCTCAGTGTTTACCTTAATCCCAACACACAGTCCTCCACAGCATCCTGCACACAGCTCCTCACGCTTACAGATAAAAGAAGACATTCCTCATACGATCTGCCAGACAGTCTTCTGCCAGGATGAGTTCAAACCATTACTAGATATAATGTTGACCTGTCGTCAAGATATTGGAACCATTTGTAGTGGATAATTCATACTAGATTGCAATAAAGACAAATCTGCGTTATTGGTAACTTAAAATAAAGGTAAAGGTACAGTGGAATGGTGTACGTTCTGCAGTCTACATCAGAGGTTCTCCACTTTGAGTTGGGATCCCTCCAGATGTTCTCCTTCTCTGCGTTCTCTCGGCCGCTCTAAACAGCGTGAACATGATCAGGTGAAATGTCTTGGATCCTGGCTGTAGCCCCTCACTGCTCATGCTGTCCTGCTGCTGTCGGCAGGACTGTGAGCTGCCCGAAGTCTGCTGACGTGATGGGGATGGCGTTCAGTCACCGAGAGAGTCGGTGAGTTTCGGCTCTGCTCACTCTGCAGGCTCTGACTGAAACCGAGAGAACGCAGTCATCCCGGTTCATTTTCGTATTCATGCAGTCATTTCTAACGTCGGACCAAAAGAAGCAAACAAATTTAGCTTTATTGACTTATGTGATGCAACACAATGCAAGCAAAGTTTTGTTTTCTGAAGAGAGCTCACAAAGCGCTCGCAGCACATATAGGAGTGTCACAGCAGCGGCAGAGATCCTCTGTTCCTCACCAATTAGAGGCTCCGGCGTGGAGACAGCAGCTCGCTTTCTGACTGGTCCCTTCAGGAGGCTTTCTGGTTTTCTGTCAGTGCTGCAGCTATACTCACACTGCAGGTATCTCCAGGACCAGGAAGGTCCAGGACTCTCCAGGACCTTCTGCCTGGAGATCCCTGGAGTCCTCGGTTCTCAGGCTGCTGCAGATCACCTCACCGCTGAACCCGGCAAGGGGAGGATTCGGATTAGCATATGAACGACGGGCCAAACAGAGCGTCAGTGAAGTGGACAGAGGAACCGAACAGAGAGAGTTCTGGTCCTGCAGTGGAAGCACTGACTCATGGGTGTGAAGTGATCTGGGTGAATGTTGAGGCTGACCCCGTTCCTCACCGCAGGCCGCCTCCTTTAGCTTCTGTTCTCGTTGTGTTATCCTGTCTGACAGGCGGCCTCTGGTTGGTGGGTTTGCTCAGAGTGGTGCCAGCTGAGTGTGGAGGTAGACGTTGGCGTTTGAACCCTTGTCTGAAGAACCTCTGGTTAGTATGTATGAGCGGGATCTCTCTAAAGCGCCCGGCGCTCAGGAAGTGAGCAGTGTAGCGTGTCAGTGTGGAATCGCTGAACAGCGTGAGGCCCATCAGCATCACCCAGTCCTGGACCGCCGGCTCCAGGGGGGGCCTGCAGTCTGCCCAGCTGCTCCGGACTTCAACGGGCTTCTTACAGACTCAAAACCAGCTGAACACCATCAACAGTCGTCTTCTGAAAGATTCACAAGATGTGTAGCTGAAGACAAAACCTCCACTCCAGCTCCAGGACCGCGGCAGTGACACCCGACACCGGCTGGAAGGACCGGCGTGTTCCGGTCTGCCGCTGAGCATCGAAGCGACGCCATGCAGGAACACGCATCCGGACGGCGGGGGGAGGACAGCGCGCGGTGTTCTGCCTCGATTGCAGCGACGCACCGTGTCCAACATGGCGTCTGCATGTGGACGCCAGCGGGGTCAGGAGTGTGTGACATCTGCGGCGAGGAGAGCGACTCGTTTCACACTCTAACAACAACACGTGGTTTTCACCATCGCTCGTTTTCTCTGCCTCGCTCTACCTTCAAGACAGCGTTATCCTTGGCCGACCGTGAGCCGGTGTGTGTATGTGTGTGTGTGTGTGTGTGTGTGTGTGTGTGTGTGTGTGTGTGTGTGCGCGCTGTAGTTCAAAGGCAGCAGCAGTCAAAGGCCTCCTGCCGCGTGTGTCAAACTAAAAAATCTCTCTGAACTGCGAATTAACAGCATCTCCCTATCGCTCTTCTTTCGTCTGCACCTCCGCACCTACTACTCCTCTCCTCTCCCACAATCCTCTGCTCTTCCTCTCTGTTCTCTGGCCGTTTCCACCCCTTCCTCCTTCCTCCACCTGTTTTATTTCCACCGCTCGGTGCGTGGTTCCCACTCAGCTCCGCTGTCCTCTGCTCCGTCTGTCCTCTTTCTTTATGATTACTTTCCTTCATCTCAGCCTCTTTATTTTGCGTTTGATGTTTCACTTCCTCTCTCATTTCTCGTGGGAAAGGTTTTCTTCTTAATCCTCGCCCCTGTCCTCTTGGTTTTTGTTTGTTTTAAAAGGATCTTCGAAGGTTGCAGTGTGATTCAGACAGAGGTTGGTACTTTTCAAAGGACTGCGGGATCGTCTTTGGCGGTCTTGGATCCAACTTTCAGACTCAAACGCTTTCATGACCAAAACTGGTGAAATCCACAGAAAATGTATGTTCACCTCTGCAGACCCGGTGACACCCAGACAGGGCAGGGGGTGAGCTTTAATCCATGCTACTGTCAAAGCTGGTCTGGAGTGAACGTCCAACGTCCTCCATCAGCATCATAACGGACCGGAGGCCTGTCCACCTGTAGGACTGCCCCACCCCCCCACCGAGACTCCCAGCTCAATACAGCCAAAGAAGAGCCACCGTCAGGAAGCTCAGTACCATGGAATGGGTTTTGGAGTCAGTCATTCCTACTCTCCATGTGTCAGTTGGGTCCCTGCTGCACTCCTATTCAAGCATTTCTACCGCTTCCTCTGCAGAGTGGCAGAACACTGAATTCCTCTGAAAAGACCGGCTGAACGATGTGACAGTCGACTGAAAACAGTAAGTCCAGCGCTGAACCACCAGCACACTTCTCATAGAAGCAGGTTCACTGCCGAGTTGGTCCAAGACGCGAGCTGAGCCATTGTTTGGAGGTAAGCGTTCTCCCGTTTTCACTTGATGCAGGAATCCAGGTGCTCGGGAGTTCAAGGTCTGCCTTTGCTTTTTGTACCGTTTGAAATGTTCTCAGCAGGCAGGTCAGTTATTCACTCTCTCCCTGCGAGAAAACATTCAGAATGTGGTTTTACATTGTGCTTTTGTGATGGCACGAGTCTTTCCCTTAAAGCGACATAACATGGAAGCTCCTGACGAAACATTACAATGATCTCTGATTCAGAACAAATTAACTCACAGACTGACTGATCCACACTTCACTTCTTCTTCAACAAATTGGAAAAAACAATGTGCCACTTTTTCTGGGAATCGCAGTCATGCATTTGAAGCTGTGAGGAGATAAATTCAAAGAGATTTGTTAGGCTTTGGTTTCACATGAGGCTTCAGTGAGTGAGTCAAATGGTCCTGTCAGTAGCCTGTGAAGTCTTTTGTCCGTGCAATAAACTGACATTCTGTAGCAGGATGATGAAATGCCATCAATAGGACAAAGACAGAATTCTGTGCTCACAGCTTTTTAACGATAAGTTAGAAACTTGCTCTGTTTGCTGGCCTGAAGCTTCGCATTAACTTCATCTGGAGCTCACAGGAAGATAAGAAGACAACTGAGACTGGAAGAGGTGGACCTCAGCGCTTCTGGAGCTCTTCTGCTGAGTTGAGGAAGTACAGTTGTTGTGATTGTTGTCACTGTTGCACGTTTGCTGCTGCAGTATTTCTGGCAGCGGTTCGGGATGCGCTCGTCCAGCCTCCACGTGCTAATAGGGTTTGGACAGCGGTGCAGCTGCAGATGGGTGACAAATTAAAGGGTAAAACCTGGAAAGAGCGGGAGCGGAGAAACATCACAAAGGCAGATGCTTCCAGACAGGTGCTCTTTATGGCGCAATTAAGTCATTACAATCAGAATCAATCACAATCAATTACCAGCAAACAGAAGCACGGCACATCTGCTGCAGTATAGATTCTGCTCCATGCCCAAGAGTCAGGGTCCCCGAGGGGAGTCAGAGTCCTGATGCATTGTGGGAAAGCATCAATGCAATGTGAGGTAAACGGCTACAAACAGGCGGAGCTGAGGCTGCATGTGGGTGGAGCCAGGGGCATCCAGGCTCGAGGGCTGAGAGGCTGTGTGATTCCTGGGGGTGTTATTGGTCCTGACAGCAGTGGGTTGGTCATACTGTACGATGTAAACATACAGCTGTTTTAGTGAGAGAAAAGGTCCATTGTTTCCATAGAAACTGCAGGAAACATGAAAAGAAGCTCTGACTGTGTTTCCAGTGCGGTGGTCAGTCCGTCTGTTGATGAGTGGATGGGTGGTGTAATCACGACTGCACCAACCCCATCGGGCTGCTGCTTGTTGACCTTTGGCGTCCAACAAGCTGAGGTGAAGCAGGTTGTCCTGTGAGTGTGAGCTGGACTCCGGCTGTCTGAGCTCCGCACCGCGGTGGGTTTTAACAACCTGGGGGGGTTTTCTTATACCAGCTCTGTGAGGCGCAGCTGCAGTCCACCAGTGGCTCACTGCAGCTCACCGTGATGAATCACAGCTCGACCAGCTAGAAAACACTTTACTTCTCCGGTTAGTTTAAACTAAAACGCCAGTGGAATGTGGAGGAGCGCTGCAGAGTCCGTCTCTCTGGAAGCTTCCGCCCTGCGGACTGGAGGAGTTCCGTGGAGTTTCAGACCTCGTCCCTGAGCTCCAGCCTCCTGTCATGTCCTGATAAATGACTCAGGTTTGCCGTTTGTTTGGACACCCCCCCTTCCTTTACCTGTCCACTCCTCCCAGCTGATGCTCACAGATACATCTTCTCCTCCTCCTTCCTCTGTTTGCGCCTCTCTTCCTCCCTCTCTTCTCCTCAGTGAACCCTCGCTCTGCTTCCCCGTTCCCCTCTCTTTACTCGTCCTCACTTACTCCTCATTTCATTTTGTTGCCATGACAGCCAGCTCTTGTGTCTCCTCACCTAGTTTTTTCTTTTTTTCTGCTTGTCATGCAGACATGTGCGGTATAATAGCAAGGCTGTGCAGCAGCGAGACACTAAAACACTTGAAGATGAGCAGGGAGAGCGGGAGAGGAGGAGGAATATGACAGCGGGGAGACACAGCAAAAGAGATAAATTAAGAAAACCTGAGGAGAGGAAATTATTAGCTGTCTGTGACTCTGTGCAGGTAATAACTGTGCTCTGATTGAATACTCTCGTGCGCGGGTCAGTGAAAAATAAGGTTTGGCAAGCTGAGAGAATTAGAAATCTCTCCACGCTTGTTTTAAAGCATGTGTCAGCTTGGTTCTAACCTCACGTTAGCACTTTCCTTGGTTTCGTGTTACTGTAAAAGGATTTTTCACCTACATTCAGACAGGTGGGCAAAAATGCTGCTACGCAAAAAATCTTTAAAAAAAGACTTCTTGAGAGTTTTGTTTGAACAATGATTCTTCTGGAACTGTGCAGAAACTTTCAGCTTCAGGACACTTTGTTTGAATTTGAGCCAAAGGTAATAATAATACATCTTATTTTGAAGCGCCTTTCAAAACTCTCAAGGTCGCTGTACAGAGATAAAACAACCAAAACAAGTAAATAAAAATATCAACAGAGTTAAAAAAGTTAACAAAAGATGAAGGGAGAGTCTCCGGAGTGAGTGTTTGTGGTGTTTCTTCTTATGGTTGGTGATGGTTTGATGTGATGGTACATTTAGCTTTATACAATCAATAAGAATGGCCTCAGCCTCACTGTAACAGCAGCTGAAGAGCTACACGATAATGTTCTTTTTTCTACCAGGCGAGTTAACTGAGAACAACACACACACACACACACACACACACACACACACACACACACACACACACACACACACACACACACACACACACACACACACACACGGTGCAGTCCATACATGACGGCAGCGCTGACGTTGATCCTTGATTTACACAGCTCAGTGAAAGTGAAATTACCACAAATGAATGGTTTAGTTTAGCACACAGCTAATGAGATAAACCATTGTAATTACTTTTAAATTGATAACTGTGGCAGTAATTTACTATTTTTATCTGAGTGATATGATCTAACCCAATAAACAGCCCTGCTGTGAACCGTCTGAACAATATTAGTGTTTTTGTGTATTTGAGCTCAGAGTTTTCATTATGCTTTCAGTTTATCATTCAACTTGTTTACCGAAACGTGACTATTTTCCAAAATGTGGACTGACAGTATACATGACGGTAACCCCCAGTTTACGCTGGCCGTGCTGGAGATGAAGACTGCATCCAGTGTTCAGCCGTTGATTACGATGGGGGCTAATCTGTACGGCACCTGCTGCGTGATGCAACACGATGCACTACACTGCACTGTACCCTACTGTACTGCACCGTATGGCACGGCACGGCACAGCACTGCACTGCACCCAACTGGACTGCACGGCACTGCACTGCACCTCACGGCACCGCACCGCACTGCACTGCACCCAACTGGACCGCACTGCACTGCACTGCACTGCACTGCACCACACCGCACTGCACTGCACCCAACTGGACTGCACTGCACCACACCGCACTGCACTGCACCACACCGCACTGCACTGCACCCAACTGGACTGCACTGCACCACACTGCACTGCACTGCACCCAACTGGACTGCACTGCACCACACCGCACTGCACTGCACCCAACTGGACTGCACCGCACCGCACTGCACTGCACCCAACTGGACTGCACGGCACTGCACTGCACCTCACGGCACCGCACCGCACTGCACTGCACCCAACTGGACTGCACTGCACTGCACCCCACTGCACTGCACTTCACTCCACTGCACCACACTGCACTGCACTGCACCGCACTGCACTGCACCGCACCGCACTGCACTGCACTGCACTCCACTGCACTCCACTGCACTGCACCGCACTGCACTGCACCCAACTGGACCGCACTGCACTGCACTGCACTGCACCACACCGCACTGCACTGCACCCAACTGGACTGCACTGCACCACACCGCACTGCACTGCACCCAACTGGACTGCACCGCACCGCACTGCACTGCACCCAACTGGACTGCACGGCACTGCACTGCACCTCACGGCACCGCACCGCACTGCACTGCACCCAACTGGACTGCACCGCACTGCACTGCACCTCACGGCACCGCACCGCACTGCACTGCACCCAACTGGACTGCACTGCACTGCACCCCACTGCACTGCACTTCACTCCACTGCACTGCACTGCACTGCACCGCACTGCACTGCACTGCACTCCACTGCACTCCACTGCACTGCACCGCACTGCACTGCACCCAACTGGACCGCACTGCACTGCACTGCACTGCACCACACCGCACTGCACTGCACCCAACTGGACTGCACTGCACCACACCGCACTGCACCCAACTGGACTGCACCGCACCGCACTGCACTGCACCACACCGCACTGCACCCAACTGGACTGCACTGCACCACACTGCACTGCACTGCACCCAACTGGACTGCACTGCACCACACCGCACTGCACTGCACCCAACTGGACTGCACCGCACCGCACTGCACTGCACCCAACTGGACTGCACGGCACTGCACTGCACCTCACGGCACCGCACCGCACTGCACTGCACCCAACTGGACTGCACTGCACTGCACCCCACTGCACTGCACTTCACTCCACTGCACCACACTGCACTGCACTGCACCGCACTGCACTGCACTGCACTCCACTGCACTCCACTGCACTGCACCGCACTGCACTGCACCCAACTGGACCGCACTGCACTGCACTGCACTGCACCACACCGCACTGCACTGCACCCAACTGGACTGCACTGCACCACACCGCACTGCACTGCACCCAACTGGACTGCACCGCACCGCACTGCACTGCACCCAACTGGACTGCACGGCACTGCACTGCACCTCACGGCACCGCACCGCACTGCACTGCACCCAACTGGACTGCACCGCACTGCACTGCACCTCACGGCACCGCACCGCACTGCACTGCACCCAACTGGACTGCACTGCACTGCACCCCACTGCACTGCACTTCACTCCACTGCACCACACTGCACTGCACTGCACCGCACTGCACTGCACTGCACTCCACTGCACTCCACTGCACTGCACCGCACTGCACTGCACCCAACTGGACCGCACTGCACTGCACTGCACTGCACCACACCGCACTGCACTGCACCCAACTGGACTGCACTGCACCACACCGCACTGCACTGCACCCAACTGGACTGCACCGCACCGCACTGCACTGCACCACACCGCACTGCACCCAACTGGACTGCACTGCACCACACTGCACTGCACTGCACCCAACTGGACTGCACTGCACCACACCGCACTGCACTGCACCCAACTGGACTGCACCGCACCGCACTGCACTGCACCCAACTGGACTGCACGGCACTGCACTGCACCTCACGGCACCGCACCGCACTGCACTGCACCCAACTGGACTGCACCGCACTGCACTGCACCTCACGGCACCGCACCGCACTGCACTGCACCCAACTGGACTGCACTGCACTGCACCCCACTGCACTGCACTTCACTCCACTGCACCACACTGCACTGCACTGCACCACACTGCACTGCACTCCACTGCACTCCACTGCACTGCACTGCACCGCACTGCACCGCACTGCACTGCACTGCACTGCACCGTTTCCACAGCCAGCACCACCATTTTCATGTCTGCAACTCTGGAAAGAAAACAGTGAACATTGTTCTGGATTTTCTTGTGATCAATTTGTTCTCAGATGAAAATCATTTGTTGAACATGATGTTCATGTTTAGTAATGATAAAGATGATTATCTATAAAATCAGCACTGACTGCTTGTTGTATAGCCCTTCTGGCATCACTTGTACCTGAACTAGCACTGTCTGCCAGCTGTGTGGATGTTTGTTGCTTCATTTTCTTGGTGCAAAAGACCAACTAACAATGCTTCACTGGATCAGTTAAGTTTCTGTTCTTGGGTGATCAGTCACACCAGTCTTGATAATCACTAGATATTAACCAGAACATGGATTGAGACTGAGACCAGGCGGATGAGGTTGGAAGAGCAGATGTTCTGACAACAGACTGGAGAAACTGTACTGTTCAGTACGAAGGAGAGGAATCATCAAGACGATACAAATCAAAGAAATATTCTCTTCTCAGCTGGAGCATCTCCAGCAGGTAAAAACACAACCTGAACCAAAGGCTCTTTGTTCCAGGAGAGTTCCGCCAGAGCGGGTGCATTGTGTCACTTCAGATCCTTCTCATCCAGCTAATGAAGGGACGTTGCAGTCAAATGGGAGAACGGACACCTCACACTGCCTTTATTCCAACAGGCAGGTAATTCAGGCTCCAGCAGACACATTATGTCACATGAAATCCAGGAGTTGGAACGGGCTTTTGGTGAAAAGAAATAACAAAATTAGCTGACAACCTCTTGGAAGTCTTGTGAGTTGCTCCACTTTGACAACTTTGACAGCCACTTAGTAGAAGTAATGCTGTGCGGGTAAATGATGGGTGAGATTCTGGGTTGAATCGGCTTCTTCTTCAGCTGAGCAGCTAAATTGACTGCGACTTGTGTGGCTTTCGCCCAGCGGACAGCCAGTCTCTCCACGCAGCCATCTCATCCGGGGTAACAAAGAGAAAACTCGCCACTGGAGGTGAAATATTTTATTTCTCATGTTGGCGACAGCACAGCCTCTGCAGCTTCATCTTTCCTGTATTTTGTCCAAGAAAATTCCAAAATTTGGCCCGGATTTCTGGGCCTTCTTACTTCGGCTGAGGGCGTCCTGTTGGTCACTCGACCACGTCAGCGTTTCCATTGAAAACCTGCCAGTGTCCACAGTTGCAAGCAAAGTAATCAACTATTTTCTCCTTGCAAAGATGCACTTCACAGCTCTGCTGAAGGAGCATGACAACGTGCATCAGGTGCTAGTTTCGCTGCAGTCTGAGGGATCAGCAGGAGGGACAGCTGCACTTAGCACAACTTCCCATGGTTTAAAAGCTCAAATCAAGTCACTTTCACATTCAATGGCTTCATTCGGCTGTTTTCTACAGCTGCTCTGACACTTTCACTGCTCCTTTCTGTGCAATTGTAGAGTACTCAAACAGACCTTGCAGTCAAGTACATGTCCAACTTTTATTTGTCTCTCTTGTTCACAGCCATGTAAAAACTTCTTTTTTATTATGATCCAGCTATTTACAGCTGGAGTGAAGCAATAATCCAAAGGGCTCACCGCAGGGGAACTGAAGACATCATCACTAATTTCAAACCTTTTATTTCCTGGGTTCATATTTTTTAGACGCCTTTAACGCCACGAGCACACAGACTAACAATGCATTTTCTGAGGAACGAATTTCAGTGATGTGAAGCTCAGTACATACAACCACTAAGACAATCTAGATGGATGGATGATGGAGGGATGAGGAATGGATGGGTGAATGGATGGAGAGATGGATGGGTCATTGTGTTCACCCTGCACACCTGAATAAAGAGGAGTAGGAGAGCGATGCAGGACTGGCTTCAGTCTTTTACAGTAAACTGACTAAAGAGAAACTTGATCTTTAAACAGACGAAACAGAAATCAGTGTGTAGGACTGCTTTGTGTTGGGAGTTCAAACATGGCCGCCCCGGCCTGTGGAGCTCCATCCTCAGTGTGGAATGTGAATGAAAGCGATCAGTACCACTGTTGTAAACTCTTTAAATGCCATCAGCATGCTGACAGTCCTGCTTGTGTTGAAGTAGGTTTTTTGCATGTTTTTGCATCCATAGCGTCTGACTTATTAATCAATAGCAATCAATAGCAGAGCTTCACATTCACTATTAAAATGTTAGAAAGAGGATCTTAAGAAATTACAGCCAGCATCTTATACTGCCGTCAGGAGGCTGACAGTGAACCTCTCGGCTGCAGTGCTTCAGATTTCAGATGGGAGCAGTCGACCCAGAGGTCTGCGCTCCCAGTTGTCAGTGACGATAATCCGGCGTTGACCGGAGAGGAATCTGGCCTCCATGATGCTTCATCGGTGCACAGAAGTAATCCTGGAGCCAACAGGAAGTACAAGCCGACAGGGCCAGCATGTCAGGAGGAACCAACATGGTTCTGTGCAGACATTCAGCAGCTAATCCACTCATTGGTAGAAAACAAATCCTTTTTTCTAAGAAGATCCACCAATTCGGCCCCATGTGCTGCAGCTATTAACCAGCAACACATTTCCTCTGGATCTGTGTGAGGATTACCACAACGGAGAGGTATTCTTACATGTGTCTTACATCATGTGTGTGTGTGTGTGTGTGTGTGTGTGTGTGTGTGTGTGTGTGTGTGTGTGTAGTGGTAATTAGTTACCTGGAGAATATGACAAGTGGAGCCCCTCCATCGTCGGGCTCTGTACTTGGAGAGAAGGACGATTTGAAGACGGGGATTCTCTAAAATGGATTAATAGTTGATGACGGAGGCCTCCACCAACACCTCCAGTTTGTCTGTGTGTGTTTTCGTGCTCTGACAGCAAACAGACAGCAGTGCTACATTTCGATTCCAGCTGTTTGACTGAAGGCCTAGAGAATCTTGGACTGATGTTATGATGGGGAGTGAAGGAAAGGACAGGAGAAGGGAAGAAAACAGAAACAAAGAAGGAAGGAAGAAAAGGGGAGAGGTAAGGAGAAGGACAGGGGAAGGGGAACAGGAAGAAGGAAGGGGAGAGAGACGGGAAAGAGAGGAAAGGAAAAAGTGAAGGAAGGAAAGGGAAGAAAAGAGAGGAGAAAGAGGGGGAAAAAGATGAAAAAGGGGAAGTTGAGAAGAAGGAAGGAAGAAAAAGTAAGAAAGGGGGAAAATAGGGTAAAAAGAGAAAAAAGGAGGAAAGGTAGGAAATGGAAAGGTGAAGAGAGAAGAGGAGGTATTAAAAAATAAATAGAAGGGAAAGAGGAAGGAAGAGAAGAAGAAAAAAGTGCATGCATGTAAATTTGGCTATGTACATATATATATGTGCGTACATGTGTTTTGAATATTTTGTGCAGTTCTATTTCTTTTTAGTTCTTTGTTGGAATATTAACTACTCATTGGTTGTTGAGACTGTTTTGTTTTTTTGTTTTTTTTGTTGTTTGTTTGCTTTGTTATAAATGTTGAACAGGAAGAAGGTTAGGCATGTATAAGCTACGTAGCTTCAGCCAAAACCTTTTCGGTCAACCTGGTTTTCAGTGGTGTTGCTTTGGTTGGTATACGTTTCAATATGATCGAAATAAACTAATCTCAAATCTCAAATCTCAAATCTCGGTCCAGGTGAACGCTCCCAGCATCAAACTCGTACACAAACTGGAGCGGAGGAGGGGGGTCAGCAATGAAGAGGGAACTTAACGTTTTTTTTAAAAAAAGAAAGGAGAAAGTTGTGAGAAGAGGAACACTTTAACACTAAAAATTATCAACAGGTCTGAGACAGAAGCTCCTGAAACGTCTGTCAGTTTTATAGCTTTGATTCACTGCATTTTGGGTTTTTTTCCGAGAAAGTTCAATTATAAAGCTTATATTTTTGTCCTTTTCATAATTACTCTCAATCTTCTTGTTCAGTCATGCTCCTCCGATACACTTTTTCTTCACCCAGAGTTTGTCTTCTGTTCTCTCAGGCAGCGGTTCAGTTGAGATGTTGAAGCTCCTCTTGTTCTGCTGCAGAACGTTCATTCCTTCTGCTACTCCAGTGGGAGAAATGCCTGGAAATCATCTGACAGGAACAGTCAGAGCAGGATAAAGTCACTGAGATCACTTCCATCAAAATAACTCAAACCGCTTCACACTTACATTAATGGCTTCATTGAAAAATAAGGAAGTAAACTTTCCTCCAGTTCTAGTTGACTATCAGACAAGAAAGGGAGAAGGAACGCCTCGCAGCCTTCAGTCATGTCTTCCATTATTCTCCTTAAAGCTCCTTGTGTTGCCCTCTGCTCACCTTGCTGTTCCTTGCTGGGGGCTAAATACATGAAATATTAAAGAGCAGACCCCCTACTGCAGACCACGTCACCCGACACACACCGTCATATCCGACACATGCCGTCCTATCTGGTATTCACCTCTGAAGGAGGTTTGAATTCTGCTGGATTTTTTCTGAAGCTCCACCTCTGTGATATTCATTTCTGCAGAAGAAGTCAGAACAAAGCACTTATAGAACATTTTAACTACAAAGGATTCCAAGTTGCATCACCTCACCAGCACTATGTTATATGTTTTTATAGTTCTGCACTCTGCTAAATGTAATCACTACCATCAGTAGATATCTGGCATCGACAGTCTCATCAGCTTTCTGCAGAAACTAAACTGATGAATCTGACTGTTGGAAGAACCTCGAAGGCAACGCTTTACTGTTTATTGTCAAGTTTTACAAAAACAGAACGTCCTGCATGTAAATCACTTAGAAGTTATTTCCTAAGTTATGTCCTAATGTGTAATTTTCTCCAGTCAGAGTCTGAGAAAGGCTGTGGATCTTCTCTGATTCAGAGGAGCATGATGTAGCACCGGCCTCTCGCAGCACCGGCCTCTCGTAGCGTTGGCCTCTCGTAGCGCCGGCCTCTCGTAGCGTTGGCCTCTCGTAGCGCCGGCCTCTCGTAGCGTTGGCCTCTCGTAGCGTTGGCCTCTCGTAGCGTTGGCCTCTCGTAGCGCTGGCCTCTCGTAGCGTTGGCCTCTCGTAGCGTTGGCCTCTCGTAGCGTTGGCCTCTCGTTGCGTTGGCCTCTCGTAGCGCTGGCCTCTCGTAGCGCTGGCCTCTCGTAGCGCTGGCCTCTCGTAGCGCTGGCCTCTCGTTGCGTTGGCCTCTCGTAGCACCGGCCTCTCGCAGCACCGGCCTCTCGTAGCGCTGGCCTCTCGTAGCGTTGGCGTCTCGTAGCGTTGGCCTCTCGTAGCGCTGGCCTCTCGTAGCGTTGGCCTCTCGTTGCGTTGGCCTCTCGTAGCGCTGGCCTCTCGTTGCGTTGGCCTCTCGTAGCGCTGGCCTCTCGTAGCGCTGGCCTCTCGTAGCGCTGGCCTCTCGTTGCGCTGGCCTCTCGTTGCGTTGGCCTCTCGTAGCGTTGGCCTCTCGTAGCGTTGGCCTCTCGTAGCGCCGGCCTCTCGTAGCGCTGGCCTCTCGTAGCGTTGGCCTCTCGTTGCGTTGGCCTCTCGTAGCGTTGGCCTCTCGTAGCGCTGGCCTCTCGTAGCGTTGGCCTCTCGTTGCGTTGGCCTCTCGTAGCGTTGGCCTCTCGTTGCGCTGGCCTCTCGTTGCGTTGGCCTCTCGTTGCGTTGGCCTCTCGTAGCGTTGGCCTCTCGTTGCGTTGGCCTCTCGTAGCGTTGGCCTCTCGTTGCGTTGGCCTCTCGTAGCGTTGGCCTCTCGTAGCGCTGGCCTCTCGTAGCGTTGGCCTCTCGTAGCGTTGGCGTCTCGTAGCGTTGGCCTCTCGTAGCGCTGGCCTCTCGTAGCGCTGGCCTCTCGTAGCGCTGGCCTCTCGTAGCGCTGGCTTCTCGTAGCGCTGGCCTCTCGTTGCGTTGGTCTCTCGTTGCGTTGGCCTCTCGTAGCGCTGGCCTCTCGTTGCGTTGGCCTCTCGTAGCGCTGGCCTCTCGTAGCGCTGGCCTCTCGTAGTGCTGGCCTCTCGTAGCGTTGGCCTCTCGTAGCGTTGGCCTCTCGTAGTGCTGGCCTCTCGTTGCATTGGCCTCTCGTAGCGCTGGCCTCTCGTAGTGCTGGCCTCTCGTAGCGTTGGCCTCTCGTAGCGTTGGCCTCTCGTAGCGTTGCCATCTTGTAGCGCTGACTTCTTGTAGCCTCGGTCTAAAGCAGGGACGTCAAAACTGAATCTGAAAAGGGCCAGCACCCTGCAAGGTTTTGCTCTCTTCCTGTTGCAGCTCATCTCAATCTCATGTTGATGTTGTCCTCAGGCTTGTAGAAAAGCCCAATCATTGCAATCAGCTTTGTGACAACTAGGAGGTCTAAAACATGTAGGGTCACCGGTCCCTGAGGACTGGAGTTTGACAGATCTTGTCTAAAGCATCTCCATGAACCACCAGTAGTCTTACTATCCTCCCACCACAAATAACAGCTGTTTTTTTTGAGCCGCAGATATTTGAGTTTCCTTTCTAAAGAAAACGGTGTGTGTATTGGGGGCTCGGTTAACCTGCCACCAGTTCACATCCAAATGGACTCTGTGATTTAATGAATGTTGGTGTGATTTACGAGCCGTTGTAAAGTTGATGTGTGGTTAGTGTTTTGCTGTAGCGCCGTGCTGCTCAGCTGCTGTTTGGACTCTTTGAGCAGGACGGCTGTTGGCAGACAAGATTTCATTCAGCTTCACTCCGCTACCTCCAGTTAAATCACTTCTTTTATAGTCATGCCAAGTTAAAAGCTGGTATGTAATTGAATCACTTCTAACATTTGAAGAGAAGCTTTTTTTGACAGCACTATGGTACAGCAGTAACTTCACTGTTTATTAAATTCTTACTTTAGTTTGATGCAGTTTGAAGAAGAAAGTATTTATTTTCTTAATTGTTCTGGTTTTTCAACTCCCTCAAGATTTTTTTGCCCTCTGTTGAACCTCTTTGTCAAAATTTTTTGTTTTTTCTTCAGCTGTTATTTCTTTTTCCCATTGCATCAACTGTGTTGCAGATCATCTCCTGCGATTGTCTTGATGAGGGCTGGGCGATATGATGAAACTTTACAGATCCCAAAATTTACTACGATAACCTTCTTCATTTCGCCCATGTTGGTATATTTGGTATTTAAAAAAATGAAAATCAAGCCTGTTTTGGCTGTGTAGGTAGGCTGTGTTCATGTCCCTTGAAAACTGCGTAACCCCGCCCACTTCTGCTAAAAATCACAGGAACCAGCAAAAGAAACGGTCAGCAGACCAGACAGACAGCGCTACCGGCTCCAAGCTAACGGGCTAACAGTCGATGCAGAGCTCCATATTAATCTGGTCTGACCGTCCCAGACAGTCAAAGCTGATTGGCTGGTTTCTGCTGCTGAAGCTACTCATGCTGTTTCATTCAATAAGGCCAGATCTGCTGGTGTTGTGTGCTTGACTGAGCTGATTTTTAGAAATTTTAGGTAACATCCTGTGCTAATGCTAATGTGTGTGATGTTTTTGTCAGTGCAGATCTTTGTAATCGAATCTTCCTCTGAATGTTTTTCCTGATATTCCATCTTCATGAGGACATACTGTACCTGACAATTCCATATAATGTGTGGATCCTCAGTGCATCCTGTTTGTAGACCAGCTTCCACAAGTTGTTGCAGCTATTTTTCCTGTTTTAGATGTGCTAATGTTCAATAGATCAGACCCAGACTCTGAAACCAACATTACAAAAAAAGTCTTGTGATGAGGAGGAACCAGAATGATCAAGAACCGAAGTTCAGGACGGACACGGCAGCAACACCAACCGTCTCAGCAAACGGCTGGCAGCTGGGGGGAAATTCAGTCAGGTCTCTTCCACAACAAGGACAGATCCAAGTTGAATGAGTCCAGGTTTAGTCTTCCCGCCCTGGACGCTGCTACAAAAGGACTTTTAATGAAGTTGTGACTTCTAATTGTAATTGTTCAATCAGCGCTGTGCTTTACCAGTGAGGAACGTTTGGAGCGGGTTCATTAGCATCAGCCTCACTGATGTTCTGTTGTAAAGTTATTTAACTCCTCGTGTACAGTTTTAATTGTTAATTAAATCCCAGTTCTTTATGTCTGAGGCTGAAAGTGGGAGACACCACGGCGATGCCGACTTTTCAACTGAGAAGGTGTCTTCATCTTTTCATCCTGGAGCCCAGGCCGTCCATCAAGCCTCTTTTATACTCATCCTATTTTATCTGCTTCCAGCATGACATGTTTTTCTGCCTTTTTTATGTGTCTCCTATCTGCATTCTCTGTGTTTGGCCTGTTGTGTATTGCAGCAGTGAAGTGTGTTCAAAGACAGTGGTTTTCAGAAGTGCTCCTGCAGCTCATGCAGTGATTTCCACCACAAAAATCGGTCTCAGTTTAATGCCTGAGGGGCAGAAAACAATCGTGTATTGATTTGACGCCTTTTCATTTGCATGCAGACTTGACAGTGGATGAGCAGAATCCTTGAGTGATCTTGATCCTGGACCAGTGGTTTCCAGAGCGGATCTGAGTAAAGCTGCAGACCTTCCCTGACCTCAGGCTTTAGAGTGAAGCCAAGCGGCGGCAGACACGCCGGCTTTCACCACCACGCGTCTCATTCTAGCCTTCTCTGACATGATAACCTGGAGCAGGGACGTCTCTGGCCCCCCTACGCCCCCCCAGAGGCTGCAGGTCCTGCGTCAGGCAGCATGGTGTTGGCGCAGTGCTTCAGGTGTGGACATCTTGTTTGCCAATTCAAATGTTGGAGTTTTATCGACGGCTCCTCTGCATCGGTACTGAAGGCTCTCGGAGGAAGACGCTGAGCGTCTTGTTGCTCCCGGCGGTGGACAAGCATCTCCCTGTTCTGTAGGTTGAGACTTCACGTTGAGCCTGTCGAATCAGTACGTCGGAGTTGTCTAATTGAAAGCTAATATCTCAGTCAGTATTTCCCTCACTGAAAGCCGACCTGTGTCTTCATTGGTTATTATCGGCTTCACTGGCGGTTCTTCATGAGTCCCAGCAGGCTTCCCGGGATCAGTGCTGCTCCCCGTCCCCTCACTCATCGGCAGTGTCTCCGTTATCACCGCTGGGAGTAACTCTGGGTTCAGAGATTCAACACATGGACCTGCAATAAACAGCGATGGAATAACCAACCCTGGAATTGGAAGAGGCTCAGTTTCAATGATTTGCACATCATTGCAGTGGGTTTGAATTAATAACACATTGCGAGGCGCTGAAGCTTTCCGGCAGGTCCACAGAGCTCCTCTGTGTCTTCCTGCTCCTCCGTCTATCTCCATTTGGATCTAAATCCCGAGAGAGGAAACAAGGCCGGTCCTGTCATGTTGCTGAGGTTGTTATACTCACTCGCCACTCTGCTTATCTGTCGGTTTGTCCTCTTGTGTCTTGGGAGACGTGTGAGCCTGAGAGACTGTCATTATCTCCACTATCTTCCGTCTCTCCTTCCCATCTTCCCCTTTGTCTAAATCCTGGGCATGGGCAGAGTTAGACATGTCAGCTACAAGAAAGTCACTTGTTAGGTTCCTATCTAATCTCACCCCTCCAGCCTGTGAGCCTGCGGTGTTTGTTGATATCGACTGCCGGCTTTTCACAGGTCAATAAACTCACCTGTTGGCTTCAGGGTGCTGCCAAGTCACATCCAGTGGAGTTCAATACTTTTTAATACCACTTATAATGACTCAGAGAACTGAGTGGTCTGAAAGGGTTTTACACCTTCAGCAGCACATTTCCATCTGAAGAACAGAAAACAAACCGGCGGGATGAAGGACGGAGTCTCCAACACTGAACATTCAGTGTTTCAACCAGAAGTCAGAAATTCAGCCTTAACAGTTGGTGAACGGAGAAGAATGTCAATGCAGACCGGTGATATCAACAGCTCTCTGGATCAGACTTTACTTCAGGCGTTGCTTCGGACTCCTCGGCACCGGAGCACTGCCGTCTGATCTGTCTCGTAGAAATCTCAGACCTGTCCGGTCAGTCACATCACCGAGGCCTTGATAGGCCGCAGGCTTCGAAACTTCAGAAATCCGCCGCATCAGAGTGAATCAGGCAGATCTGATTGTTATGATCATCATGTTATCATCATCATTATCATCATCATCATCATCATCATCATTACCACCATCGTCTCTCATCATCACCAATCTTTTCAGATCTGTTCCGATAATGAGCTCATAACAGCATGAAGAGCGCGCACGCACACAAACACACACACACACACACACACACGCACGCACGCACGCACGCACGCACGCACGCACGCACGCACACACACGCAGGCAGTGGAACAGCTGGCATCTGTTTGGGTACAGCGTCTTCATGGAAGGGGCCTCATCATCTGCCCTCCATCTCTGCTTTCATCTCCCTCTTTGTCTCTCTCACTTCTCCATTTTCTGCTCTCTCCCTCTTTCATCCTCTTTTATCTCTCCCTTCATCGCCGTCTTTCTGTCCCTCACCGTCCCTAATATGCACATCATGCAGCCTCATCAGGTCTACTTACATTACTCACCTGGCACACAAACACCTCCGCCATTACCGGCCCGGCGTGTCCGACCCCCCTCCGTCTCACCTCCTCTGTGTCTTGGCTGTTCAAACAAACGCCCTCTATCTCTCCATCTCAGCCGTTCAAGGACACACACACACACACACACACACACACACACACACGTACGTGCGCGCGCACGCCGCATGGCAGTGAAATGACTCTCCTCTGCTGTGCCGTCTTTGAGGAATATTACAAGCTCCTTCTCATGTCGGCTTCAGAGAAATGACTTGAAAATCTCTTTCACTCCACTCAACAGTTCAGTCATTTGAAGAAAGCTTACCTGGGTATTCAGTGTTTGTGTGTAAAACTTAATAAAGAAATTTGTAAAGATTTCCGAGGGGATGAAAGAGAGAAGAAGAAGCCTTTTAATTTCCTACACATGCAGGTTTGTTGGGCTGCGCTGCAGGGGGAGCCGCATGAAATCCCCGCTGGCCTTTTCAATCATCTTTAACTGCTGTGGCCGAGGTTAAAAAAAAGGATCACACTGCTGGGGAACCAAACAAGACTTTCTGTCTTGGCACCCTAATTGCGTGGTGGGTTTGTTGTATGTTTGTCCTTTTGAAAACTACTTCCTCACTTTTTTTTTTTTTTTTTTTTCCTGAAGACCTGTGGTCTTATCTGTGAGGGTGGTCATGGTAACAAGGACAAGTTTTAAGTGTGTATGCTTCGTGCTGGTGTGTTTGTGTGGATATTTTATCACGCTGGCTCCAGAAAGTTTGGTGAGATGTAAATAAGAAGCAGAATGCAAGGCCAACACTTTAGAGCCTGCAAGCAATTAAAGTCAAATAGAAACAGTATAATGAACATGCTGGTCAAGCATTAGTGAAAGTGACAGCAGAGGTTCATAAACTCTCCTACGGAACAAATAAATACTTTCTTTGTGGATGGAGAAAAACAAATCCGAGCTGCTGATCTGGAGTCTTCGACTCTTCATGGAGGGTTATAGTTTCTTCCTCAAATCCCAACTAAACCACAAAAAAACAGCAACAGCAACACAATGAAATGAACACACATAATATCACATCTAATCGAATTGATCTTATTAGTTTATTGGTAGATGTTAAAAATGCCATTTCCATATGATTTCATTTCAATCTAATGTTTTTATGATATAAATTTGTGAAATTGCCAAAACCGTAGCTTCCCTGAACAGTGGAACAAATCATGGATTGACTCCGTTAGCAGAGAACTTTTTTAAAAGGCTTTTCCTCCTCAGTGCCTGGCCCGGTCTAAACCTGCCCACATGTCTCTGCTCTGCTCTAAATGTTAGCAGACTGTTGATGAAAAGTCCCTGCTGCTGCCGCACTTCCCTTCACTGCTGACGCAACGGAGAATCAGCTGTTCTACAGCTTTTAGGAGGATTTAGCTGTTTTCTTTGATTTGTTCGCTCTGTGTTATTGATCCCCCACACACAACAGCAGGGACATATTTTCATTTGGTTCATGTGATGGGACATGGAGCTGTAGAGTTTTAACCGGCTGAAGCCGACAGTCCAGGACAACGGGGCAGTTTTTTATTATTTTTTTCATGTCCAGGCTGTTTCTTGCTGCTGCTCAGGGAAAAGTTAGTGTGAACAGGTTGATGGTGTGTGTGACGTTGTGTGTGTTGGCAGCAGTGAAAGTGACGCGAACCAAAGTGTCTCATCATATTGGAGAATTGCTGCCAGATGAGGGAACCTGCTGCAGACGCCTCCTGAACTGCTTCCTCTGCTGTGTTCTGTCAAAATGCGTTTGAGCAGCAAGATTCCCAACAATCTGTCCATGATTAATACGTGACAGGAAAACACTCCTCCGTTCACTGAACGCTGCTCTCATACGTACGAGCGGCAAGTCTAACGCTGCCAGACATGAAACCTGCCGCCGGAAGATGAAGACTTCAGCAGAAAAGTTCCTGGTGTTCCACAGGGGCTCATTTGACTTTCTTCAACACACTAAATGATGAACAGTGATTCCCAGTGAGAAATAAAGCAACAGCGCCGCAGACAGAGCTATCCAGGTGTCATCATCCGAGCCGGCCTCCATCAGGAAGTCCATAAATCAGCAGAAGGTTCCTTCACTCAGTCCTTCAGCACTCTGACAGACGGACCAGTCGGCGGTTTCTTGCTATCCGGTTCCTTGAGGGAGGAAAACACAACGTACAGCCTGCCTCTGAGACAGATAGCATCACGGGTTTCAGGCTTAGAACGATGGAGCTGTTATAGCTGAGACTGGTGGTTAGATGACGGCGCTCTCCTGTTCCTGATGTGTTGGTAACGGCTCAGCGGCCGGAGCTGAGAGCTGTTTCCAGCTGTTTCCAGCTGTTTCCAGCTGCTCTCTGACTCCTGTGGCTCCACAGGTTCACCGCTCCGTTCTCCCCTCTGCACAGTCAATAACACCCCGATCGATGACAACTATCATATTAACAAATTCTAATAACCAAAGGCAAGCATGAAAATAGCCATATCAATAGTAGTATTGATCGCAGAGAGCAATCGGTCTGCAGTTTATTAGCAGGAAGATCCCGGCACCGATCAGGGTCACTTATGAAAAGATGATCACGTTGTTCTGAACGACTGAATAACTTTATTAAAAGGTCATTTTCTGAGCTGTGGTGGAAAACAGGCCAGCACCACATGACAGACAGCTTCCCTTCTTTAATCCACCTGCCTTCTCTGCTTTACTGACCATAATGGAAGACAGAACCGGAGCTGAGGAGAACGCAGTGCTGTCACCGATGCAGAGGCCGTTTGGCCGTCTCGGCTCCAAACATCTCTTTCTTTCAGTTTTCCATCAGAGACGGCAGAATGCTGATTATCCTGTGTGTGTCTTACTCACAGCTCCTCGGTCTTTTCCCTCATTGTCCTCATTGTCTTCGTTTTCTCTTTTCTCCATGTCTGTGGAAATCATTCTGACCCTAATCTTGCTCTCCTCTCTGCTCCCCGCCTGACCCCCTTTATGAGGCGAGTAGCGTCCGACGCCAACAGACACAAAGGGCGGCGCTGCGCACAAAGGCCCGGACCGACGGGGAGATGTCTCTGTCTGCGGCACAAAGACACACACACACACACACACACACACACACACACACACAGACACACACACACACACACACATCTTAATGTGTTTATCTGCAGCTGTCTGTGAAGCCAGGCTCACCTTTCAGCTACACTTCAGGAAGAGAACGTGGTAACAGTCCGTTTTTATGACTGTTATTGAAGCGCCTGTGCGTCTGCACTCCCCTCCAGATGTTGGAGTGTGTTATGTGGCGGAGGCCAAACGCTGCTGAGCGCTCCTCCTGTCACCGGTGACCTTCCAGCCGTTCGAATCCTGGATCAGCGGTTCACGCCGTCACCTCACAGCCGGAGGAGCCTGGGCCCGGGCCCGGTTCGGGCCGTGTGGTTCTTTTGTGCGGCCTTGTTTGTTCCGCCCACAGTTCACAATGCGAGCGATCTAGTGAATCTGGCGAGCTGCCAGCCTGTCGGTCCGGCCGCCGCCCCGCTCAGTGAGAGCCGGAGCGAGCGGAGCGCTAAATGGACGCCTGGCAGGGCGCCTGGGATTCTGCTGCTTCCCGGCTCAGATTAAGCTTTAATGTTGACGAGGATGTCAGAGTCGGGCAGCCGGCCCGCTGAGACATTTGTCCAAAATTCTTCGGCCCTTAGCAACATGCTGTATCGTAGCAACTGCTCCTCATGAGTTTTCATTTAGACCTTTTCAGTCTCAGATTATACAGATGTCACTTTCATAGAGTCCACATTCCACGGTGAGCATCACCTTTAAAGCTACCTGAGCACACGGGACGTTACGACAGTCTTTAACAGTGAGGTGTAATACCTGCTGTCTCCTCTAGGGGCCACTGACAAGCTTCAGGTTGAGCCTTCTCCCGGAGGGAAGGAGCTCTTTCTTCTCCTCAGCAGTAGCCTATAGAGGCGCAGAACAGATGAACCTGTCCTTTGATTGGGTGGTGATGGAGTGGAGGAGCAGTCCTCCTTTTTTCATGATTCCAGGATTTATTCTGCACTACTTTCATGATATAAGCTCCACGTCACACGTGGAGACTCCCAATCAGCAGCCTATAGGTCAGATCTAATGCTAGGCTGCGATCTGCTCCGGCTGTCATTTGCATGTTTGACTCTTTGAATTGTAGCTTTGGAAACACAATTGCTGCACATTATGGAGCCAAAAGTCAACATCCAGTCTTCCATGTCCTCCTCTTTCAGTCGTCCTTTTGATTGCAGGTTGAGTTTAGCTGCGAGTTTGCACTGCTGATTGGCAGATGGTTGTAATTTCTATTGTCAACGAGGACAAAAACATTGAGCATTGGCTGAGAGATGGACTCTCATTGGCTGAGAATTTCAGTGAAGCTGGGAGAAAGGCTCATTTCCACAAACATACCTGAACAGAACCTTCCCAAATGAAACATCAGCAGTTTTTAAACGTAAAATCCAGGTTTTCCAAAGTGTCTTCAGGTAGTCCTTGGGTCCCCTTCAGGCTCCATGGAGACTGAGTGAGGGTTCTCATGCTGGTCCTGACCGGTCTTTCAGTAAAGCTGCAGAGCTCAGAGCTTGTTCCTCTGCTGAACCACAGATCTATAGAACCAAAGGCCATGGCTATTTCCATGTACACTGTGAAGTGGCTTTGGTTGAGGATTCAGGCTGTTGGTTACTTCGTTCAGGTGATCAGGGTCATTATTGACGACATTCTCCTTCAGTCGGTCCACAGCTGAACGGATCGATACCTGTGAGTGTTAATACATCCACATGTTCCTCACTTGGTGAAGTGAGTTTTCCTTCCACTTCAAGCAGTGGTTCTCTCACTTTTCTAAGCTAATATTTATGTGCTTTTCACATTATCGGGACACGAACAGATTAAAATGTAAGCTGGCGCCGGTGGCGTGAGCTTCCTCTGGACAGAGGGGCTCACAGGAGAACGTTTGATTCAGTACCTGCAGATCTTTACATGACAGCGCTCTGCCTTAACTGACTGATCAGTGAATGATCCTGTGCGCAGTCATGTGGTTTATTTCTGTAAGTCCAGCTCCTTGTTTTCCCTCCCGGTCCCACCAGGACCCCCGACCCCCCCCCCCTCCGTCCCCACTCTGAGAGAGACCCAGCTGGAGAATGGGAGGTTTAGTTTCTGGGCAAACGAGGACACTGATCTTCAGGGTTCTGGTGGAATGCGTGGCAGCTGTAACTCTGTGCCAACAGATCGGTGTGAGTCCAACAGGCTCCCAGAGTCCTGAGGGCTTCGACAGAGTTCCTCACAGCAACAAGTGGTTTTCCACCGGGGGGTTCAGGCAGACTGCTTCTGGTTTGGTGGGACAGTGAGAGGATGAGGTGGTCTGGTCCTGCTGGTCCTGAACGCTGAGGACAAGCGGCCGGTGAGTTTCCCCCTGTGCCTCGTCCCCTCGCCTCACGACCAGAAGGCTGTGGGTTCAAGTCCTAGCCGGATCTTCAGTTCAGAAGCCGATGCTGTGAAGCAGACTTAACATTCCCGGGATGTCTCTGTCTTCACTGGAACTCACGCTGAGCTGGTTGTAAACTCCAAGAATTATTCAGATGAAGATTTTACTCTCAGATGGTACCGATGAAATTATAAATATTTCTCACTTCTGACCGTCAGGCAGCAAATTGGAGCAACTGTTTGGAATTTCTTAGCAGGTTGATCATTTGCTTCAGCACAGAGACCTTTTATTTATTAATTTATTTTATTTAGACAGGAAAAACAAACCCAGCCACCAGAACAAGC
Organism: Salarias fasciatus; assembly: GCF_902148845.1. NCBI lineage: Eukaryota > Metazoa > Chordata > Actinopteri > Blenniiformes > Blenniidae > Salarias > Salarias fasciatus. Next base: position 1,137,899 of record NC_043750.1, read on the forward strand.
TCCAGTTTACATTTTCCTCCAAAATACAAAGAACCCAAAGATCCTGCATGATAGGCTCTCATGCAGAAACAAATTTGCTTACATTTCACAGATGATCAGATGATACAGATGGTTAGTTCCTACTGACATGAGGACAATCTGAAACGGTGTTGCTGTCACGTTCGTTTACTTGCATCCACCATGAAGCGATTGGAAAACTCCAGAGTGAAATGAGAGCCGGAGGAGTCAGAAAACATCCAGCTTATCAGAGCATCACATAAAAAATTTGAGCTTCCTCTCACAACACGTGGAGATATTCTGCCACACAGTAAAAGCTGTGCAGAACAAGAGATTCAGAAACGACAACACCGAAAATGTCTCAGCAAGGTGGAGCAGTGAGGACAGTGTTTTGAGGAAGCAGATCTTTCCTTGGATCAGACTGAGAGCTTCTCGGGATGCCTGCTCATCCTTACCTTTCAGTGATGGCAGCTTCTGCTTCCTCCAGCTGCTCTGGATGAAACTGAGCTCCAACAGCGAAGCAGCGGCGAGTCTGCAGCGATGGCAGAAGCACACCGTCAGAACTCAAACCAAACACCACCGTCCACAGCTTCAGACTCACACCACCGTCCACAGCTTCAGACTGACACACCACCGTCCACAGCTTCAGACTCACACACCACCGTCCACAGCTTCAGACTCACACACCACCGTCCACAGCTTCAGACTCACACACCACCGTCCACAGCTTCAGACTCACACACCACCGTCCACAGCTTCAGACTCACACACCACCGTCCACAGCTTCAGACTCACACACCACCGTCCACAGCTTCAGACTCACACACCACCGTCCAGAAGTCCAGCTTCACCTCATCCTCCTGAAAAGTTCCCTCATTTCATTCCTCTCATGTTTGAACGGCTTTAAAACACCTACTGTTTCACTGATACAGAAGACACACACACACACACACACACACACACACACACACACACACACACACACACACACACTAACATGTCTCTGAGAGGATCAAGCAGAGGATTGAGTGTTGAAGATTATTTTGCGCGCGTGTGTGTATGTGTGTGTGTTTTCAGTTAACTTAGCACAGTGTGTATCAACAGTGTACTTGTGTGCTTTGGTGAATTCCACAGTGTCCTTCCTTCTATTAATGTGTGTTTGTGCTGGAGTGTTTAAAGGTAACAGAATAATATGTCTAATCCAGCCCAGTGTTTGCGTGTTGTCCTTATCTCAGCTCACACACTTCATCCCCAGGCTACTCAGACTGCTATCCTGCTGCTTCACCACACACACACACACACACACACACACACACACACACACACACACACACACACACACACACCTGGACGATACAGTCCTCTCATGTACGGAACAACTCACCAGTGTCAAATATGTTCACTTTTGGTGACAGTTTGGAAAAATACATAATGGCAAAAACATTTCTTTACAACTGAAATAAAGAGTTTGAAGTCTGTTGAAAACCAAACACTGAGAAATCGCTGGGCAGTAGATAACATGAACTGGACTGCCCTCCAAAGACGGGGCAATAATAACAATCAGCAGTAAATGACAAATAGATCTTCTGATGTGAAAGTTTCACACTGATAACAACACTGAACAGAGAAACTGTGCAGGATTTGACAATATGCCAGATTCCACAAGACAATTCCCCTTTCTATGGAGACGTTTCTTTAAGATCACTTTGTGAAATTTGGGTTTGTTGATAAATGTACGGGAAACAAAATATCACCGGGATCTTCTGGTTGACCGAGCTGAGATGGATGGATGGATGGATGGACAGATGGATGAATGGGTAGATGGATGGATGGATGGCTGGATGGATGGATGGATGGGTGAATGGGTGGATGGGTGTATGGATTATATCCATTTGCTCCGACCTCCTTTCCAAATGTTTCTGAGGGATTCTGGAAGTGTTGACATTTCTTCTGTGATCACGTATTTGCTCAGTTTTTTAAGAAGTGAGCATATACGGTGTTAGATGGGCCACCCCTCTAGTACCGTATTTGCTCACTTCTTAAAGGACCTATATCATGCAAAATCCACTTTTTTAAGGTTTTAAGCATGCCACAAAGTTGATTTCCCTTAAAAACCACCCCCAAAATGTTACTTGCCTTCTTCCACGCATGTCTGAGTAATCTCTTTCAGTCTGCTGCTCTCTACAGCAGCCCCTCCCTTCGGGTAGAAAACAGCTTGTTTGAAACTCTCCAAACCTAAGTACGTCTGAACTCCTCCCCACCACTCTTCTCCCACCCCACCCCCGCGCAGACAACACGCCAACTCTCCTCTGACCAGCAGCAGCTGATTTGCATTTTCCACTGAGGAGACCCCGCCCCCAGGCAGTCAGCGTTGCCGCTTTTTGCATCTCCGATTACGGATATAAACTTTAACCATCGTCTGAAAGCAACAATCAAGCAAGAGCAAGAGTCTGAAGGGTCTGCGCTTGGTGAGTTTCTAACAGGAAAAGACGTTTTCATGTGTCTTTGCGTGTAGAGAAGCTAAAGAGCTAAAGCTAACCCTTAGAGTAGATAACGCATTTTGACGCTCCGATTGGTTGAAGTAGCTGTCAGTCAAAGTCCACAGAGGGATAGGCGGGATTTTCAGTGAAATAAAGCGTTTTCTCTTCCGGGTTTCAGAATTAGCCCCAGAAAATCTTTTATTTCACACAAAATTACTTTTCCTTAGCGCCAAAAATAAACTATTACCATGTTAATGCCATTTCTAGGGTTTGGACGAGCTAAAAAAGCAGGATACAGCCCCTTTAAAAAACTTAGTAAATACGGTATTAGAGGGGTGGCCCATAAATGGATGTCAAGTTACTTAGACAGTAGAAAACAGTTTATGCAGATATACAATTCAAAATCCAATTTGCAGTAAATTATGTGTGGAGTACCTCAGGGGTCTGTCCTTGGGCCTAAACTCTTTACTTTGTACATTAATGATTGTGTGTCTGTATCCAAATTGCTCAAATGTATTCTGTTTGCAGATGATACAACATTATTTTATTGTGGGGAAGATTTAGCACTGGTGTTAAATGTGGTTAAGGAAGAATTTAAAAGAATAAAAACGTGGTTTGATGTAAATAAATTATCACTGAATCTTGAAAAAAAAAACTTTATGATATTCAGTAACAGAGGGAGAGACACTGGTGCTTCAATTACCATAGATGGTATTGAAATCAATAGAGTAAGGGAAACCAAGGTCTGGGTGTTATTCTGGATGAAAATTTGGGTTGGAAATCACATATCCAGTATACAAAGGCAAAAATATTAAAAACAATAGCTATGTTACACAAAGTAAAAGATTCACTGGATAACAAAGCATTGTACATTTTATATAACACCATGATCGTTCCACATCTGACCTACTGCATTGAAGTATGGAGAAATGCCTGCAAAACATAAATTCAGTCAGTTTTCATATTACAGAAAAGAGCCATAAGAATAACCAGCAGAAAACGATATAGAGATCCAACTAATCCATTATTCCTTCAATTAAAATTGCTGAAATTCCAAGAACTAGTAGATTACAGTATTTTACAAATTATGCTGAAAGCTCACACAAATACACTGCAGTTAACATCCAGAACAGGTTTGGAAAATGAGAAAGCAAGCATAATTAAAAAAGAACAGAGATCTTTTGAAAAACCAAGATTTAGGACAAAAATGACGGAACGTTGTGTGTCTGTAAAAGGAATCAGTTTATGGAACAATCTGGAGAAAGAAATCAAAGAATCTAAGTCAAGGACCACATTAAAAAGGTTAATTAAATCCAGTATGTTAAAGAAATACAATGAAACATACTAGTTACATTTGATTGTCTTTTTTTGTTGTTGTTGTGAAAAGCACAAAGTTAATTGTAATCGATGAATTAATGTTACGTCACTGTCTGTGTTGGCCAGCAGTTATTTTATTTTAGTGTATTATAAGTGTGTGTGTGTGTGTGTGTGTGTGTGTGTGTGTGTGTGTGTACTTAGGTTCTGTATATATTGTCATGTTTTTTTTTGGTTGTTCTTAATTTTACTTTTTGTAATTGATTCCTGAGGATAAGGGGCAGATATACTAAGACTTGTCTTCTTTCTGCTCCCTTTCATTCTTTGTTGGTGACTGTATTTACATGGAACCTTTTTATTCTACAACTGAATGAAATAAAACAAACAAACAAACTTGAATCTGATGCTGGTTCCAGGCAGAATAACCTCTAACAGCAACGCTTCCATTTCTATATGATGCATTTAAAATGTTCTTTTTATTGTAGCTTTAGCCAAAACTCTGCAGTATGCACATGAAATGTTTTCACTCAGACGTGCAGGGTAAGGTGAAGAAGTGAAATGTTTTTCATGGCTTCTACTGCAATTTGAAATCTTAAATGAGTCACTATCAGGAAATTCTGTATTTCCTCATTTCTCGGAACACTGGTAAATATGCAAGTGCAGAAAGCTAAAAGACACCTGAAAACCCGAACACAGTTCAGAAAGCTAACGCGGGTCAGTGCCGTGATTCACTTCCTCTCGACTGCATTTCAACACGTCCGCATCGCCGCTGTGGAGAGTTCACTGTTAATTGGTTTATGTCTCACCTGGAGGGAATTGAAGACAGTTGGACAGAATGCGTTTTCGAGTTTGTCGAACTTTCTGTCTTCTGTTTACTAAAAATGAAAGAGCTGGACCAGTCAGATGTCCCCATGGCACGTCCTTGAGAGTGGGATTAGGACATCATGGTGCTTCAGATTTCAGAAGAGCTGCTGCTACTCTCAGAAAACTGAATTAATATGTCTGTGGTTGTGATTTCTCAAGTGTTTCTTCATCACTGCAGCATCTGTGATTCAGATTCAAATCCAGTCTTTTCTCTTGTCACTGAGGCATTAGTGCCATCCTGAATGAAAACGCTGAGTAATCACCAAGTAAGGCTGAATAAAACGGCTCTGTTGATATTTACCAAACGACTCGCTTCACATCCTCGAATCCACCAATCCAGTGTGAGCACAGAGAGCTGCAGCCAGAGACGCTCCCTCACTGAGCTGCTGTTGCTGACAGGTTTCAAACTCCTGAAATCTGTAGAGGCAGATCTGTAGCGGAGCCAAAGTGGGGCAAGGGGGCGGTCGCCCCAGGGCCCACAAGGTCATCGGGCCCCGTTTCATGTGATGTGTTCACATTTACTCGTGAATAAATTATTATAATAAAATGTGCAGTGTGTGTGAGAAGGTATACCATATGATTGTGGGCTCCAATTAGTCAATTCTTACATTACGACTGTCCATGAATGCATCAGAGCTGTAAGCCAGCTGATTGGCTGTGCAGTATGTACAAGTTTTTTCTTTTGCACTTGATCTGAACTCTTTGGAGGGAAATTAAACAGTATGCTAAACACTATGCTAGCCGCTAGCGGTACTACCCAAAACCTAACATCGGAGCCACTGGTGAGTCAGTGAAACCTTCAAAAATATTATCTTATCAGAATGCTGTGGTCTGAAACACCTGCCTATCTGAATGTGCCTTGTGTTGCTCTCAACTATAAGAGACCGGGAGTCTATTTTTTTTCTAATATACGTGAATTCCAAAAGATATAGATAGCTGTGTCTATATCTATCTGAATAGATTGTGTAATTTTAGACCAGCTGTGTTCATTTTATATTTAAGCTGTACCAAAGATGGTACAGATGTAGCCAGTGAGTTTTTATCTGAGTTTTCAGCACCATGGACAGCGGACGCTCTGAGATTGACAGCTGTCAGGCTGCATTTGTGTGTATGTGTGTGTGTGTGTGTGTGTGTGTGCGCGTGCATATGTGTTGTTGTATACGGGCCCGTAGAGAATGCTCCGCCCCCTCTGTACTGAGACCCACGCTCCGCCCCTGAGGCAGATACTTCATGAGTTCACTGGATGGATGACATAGTGAAGCCATGGCGGACTGTGGTGCCTGCAGCTTTGCAGTTTGCATGTTCTATCTGTGAGTGATTTCTGTTCTGGTCTGTGAAAGGACCCTTTTGAAACTGCTCAGAGGTATTGAAAAAGGTGTTTTTGAGGGCCAAAGCATCTTCCAAGACTTTGATGGAAGCTTTAGAATTTAGTGCACAGACGTAACACCCAAGACACATGTACCGAAAACTCAACAGGAAGTCCACCATTTTGAAAAACGTGGTGGATATTGGCCAGCACTGTTCCAAATTTACACTATTAAACAGTCGGCTCATCCGAGGGGGTCATTCTGAAGACCCTCAAATTTGTCCAGTTGATAGAAAAGGGATTAGTGAGCAAACGTTTTTAAAATCTTCTGCAAACGTGTACAAAGTTTTTGTCAGGAAACAGGAAGTGCCGTGTAAAGAGCAGGGTCCGATCGGCCTCAGAATAAATGTTTCAGCACAGTTCTGCTCTGAGCTCAGCCATTGGCCATAGCGCCACCTGCTGGCAGGCTGCAAGCTTCAGGCATGACGTCTCAGTGGCAGCTCCCCCTGCTGGAGGGACAGGAAGTGCAACATGCTTCCAATCACTGGTCAGCAAGGATGCGAGGACCGTCCATCGCTGCGTAGAGCTTCAGTCAGTTCTGTCAGTTCCTTCTCTCTCGCTCTGTCCTCCACCGCACAGAAATCCACAATTCAACTGTCACTGTTTCACCCCACAGAGAGCCCTCCAGCTGTGTGTGTGTGTGTGTGTGTGTGTTGTTTGCTAACATCTTTTCTCGCTCTCTCACCACCAGGTAAATCCCCGCCTGCCTTCTCACCTGCACTACAAGTAAGAAAATCAAGACCTGTGATCTCTCTTTGCCCTCTTTCCTCTCCTCCTGCTCTGCTTTGCTGTATCTCGTCTGACACACACACACACACACACACACACACACACACACACACACACACACACACACACACACAGGAACTGCTGTGTGCTTTCATTCATCAGGTAGCCATAATGGCGAGCCAGCCTTGAGAGAGGGCTGGTGCAGGGAGGCGTTGGGTCATTTTCTGCGCTGCGCCGAGGCAACTGCCACTGATCAGAGTTCCCCGTTAAGTCAAAACCCTTTTACAGACGTATTTATTCCCGATTCTTCAAATCTCCTACCAGCTGCCATTTGTGCCTTTTAAAAAGCAAACAGCCATGCAGAGAAAATACTTGGAAAAGCTATTTGATGTTGCTGAGCTTCTGATGGAACCGACGGCTGTGTTCCAGCTCCGGTCCAGCTCCGGTCCGCTGGAGTTCTGCTCTGTAGAACTGGGCAAACGACCCCACCACCAGCCACTGCTTTAAATGGCGGCCTGATGGTATATGATGGTCTAAAGCAGTATTTCAAACAGGAAGGATGCACAGCTGACTTTGAACAGCTCGGGTTGTGTTAATTTGTTGGATGTAACTAATTCTCCTGGTGTCATCTGAGTTTACATGTATTGTGCACGGGGTGAAACACGGCGGTGCTGAAGCATCCGCCTCTCCTCCTGCTGCTTTGTGGTTCTGTGGTTCAGCCGGCTGTGGCTCAGGTCGACCTGCTCCGCCAGGGGTCCCAGCTCGGACCCAGCTGGACAGAGCGGCTCCACCTCTCCACCCGTCACTCGGTCTGGATGAGCTCGGCTGCTGCGCTTTTGTTTTGAAGGCCCTGAAATGAAGGCCCTGAAATGAGGTTTCTGATTTTTTGGAGCTCCTCTCGCACACTTCCATGCACAGAGGAAAGAGGGCGAGTTTCCCACCTGGCTGAACATGGACAGAAGAAAAGAGCAGCAGCGAGAGGGAAAGGAGGGATTATGATAGTTCATCTGTCCAGCCAGCGGGGATTTGAAGCCTTTATGGCAGCGTGAATGAGCGCTGTAATCCAGGGATGGCGACAATGAAGCGGAGGACTAATTCCTCTCCACTGGACACAGGTTTCAGGATGGCTGTCTCTGGACAGAGACCAGGAGACACAGACAGCCGTTAAAGAAAGAAGAGAGGCAGGCATGGAACCATCCAAGCCTTGTTGGCCTAATCCACCGGACGCCGGCAGAAGACAGAGAAGAAGAAGGGAGTGGAATGCAAAGACGCAGCAGAGGGGAGGAGGAGTGCTAATCCCAGTCGACCTTCACAGCTGCAGACCTCAGGATGAAGAACAGGAAGGTGTGGCTGCACGGCTCTCTTTCGTCTGGAGCGGCCTCCAAACTCCATCAGCTCCGTCCAGACAGTCGATAAAGCAGCACCGGCGTGTCAGGGGAGCCGGGTCAGACCGCCGTGAGGCGTTCAGGGTCTCTAGACATTGACCTGCTGTGTCCTCAGCTCCTCGTTGTCTCCAGATGGAGAGGAAGATGGTGGAAGGGGACGGACGGGAGGGTTTCAGGACACACAGTCCAGGATACACACCTTCTGACTCTCTCACTGCTGTAGCTGCAGCTGATTCGGACCAAACAGCAACTGCAGGTCAGGTTTCAAGAGGAAATTATGGTCAAATTAAAAAGGAATATGGAGATTAAACAAGTATTGAAATGACTCAAAGAGATGACACTTTCAGCTTGATAGAATTGTTTTCCACTCATCACAGACACACACCAGGTTGTACCTGCACTGGGCCTGTTCAGAGAACGATCTGCAGGAAATCAGACGGTCTGTTCTGATTGGTTGGAGGACTTGAGCCTCATCAGCACCAACATAATCTGGACAAGTCAAAATGATAAGCTTTAAGAATGGTTTTTCACTGAATGTATCAGCAATGCGCCCAGACACTGTTCACAGCAGATCTATCAGGATTCAGGAGCAGTTCCAGGACTAACGAAGGCTTCCCTGTTCACCTGATGCTCCTCCCACACTGTGAACAAACACCGCTTCAGAATGAACTCTGCTTGTCGCCCAGCATCGAGTTTCAAACGTGAGCACTGGCTAAATCATGCTAATGCTAGCTGCTTGCAGTAAGTCAGTCTCAACATGTGACCTGCTCATCTCTGATTCGCTGACAGCATTCCAGCCGGGCTTCAGCTTTAGCTTCAGTGACACTGACCTGCTTCACGCTGCTGCTCTGACCTTCATGAAACCCCGCTGCCTCCCTGGCCTCCAGACATGTGACCGTAGATCTCTGTAGATGCTGCTGAACCCAATTTTTATTGTCCTTCCAATGGAGCTCATGTTTTTTTAAAATTCATGTTTTTTCTTGCTATCTGAATGATGATTCAGCTTCAAATGGCCAAATCAAACCGCAGTCCTGACTAAATACCTGGGTCTGCATGCAGATGTGTGAAGAAAACACTCCTGATTGTGGGAATGTGCGGTCGTCCTTTGAAAAGCTGGTGCTCAGGACTGGCTTGTAGCTCATAAGAGAGCACAACGGTAGAAATGAGTCCTGAGCTAATCCCAGCATCCACTCTCATCTCCTGATAATCACGCCATCCTTTCATCCCTCTTGTAAAAGTTCAGGTCGGTACACTGCTGCTGCAGAGTGACGGCAGCGGGCTGTCAGTCTTTGAACGCACCACGTGCACACGAGAGCACACAAACACACAGACGCATGCGTCCGTCTGGCATTTAAGTTAATGACACGGAAATAAATTGGAAATAAAGCAGCGGATTGAAAGTCCACTTGACATTTGATGTGTGATGTGGGAGATTTGTGTTGGGCTCGCAGTGGGAGTGGCCTGGCAGCCATGTTTCTTTGATGCTCTCCATGTCTTCTCCGCTGCAGCTTTATTTCAATGAGCTCCTCCAGCGTCATCAAACGCAGGCTTTCCTTCTCATGTTCAGACCAGGTTTCTTTTGTTCTGTCTCGGTTTGTCTTATCTCACACAGACAGGACCACCAAATTCTCAAAATGCTCTGATTAAGCATTAAGTAAAGAGTAGCCGATTAAAAAAAAAATCCATGAATGAAAGAAGCTTGATTTCATAAAATAATGAGCAGAACGTTCATGAGTTCTCAGATTTCTGTGTTTTTGTCGTGCTTGTCACTCCAGCTGTAAACTGCAGGTCTGTTATTGGCTTTGCTCATTTCACATTATTTCATTTGGCAAAGAGACTTTTAGCAAAGATGCATTCATGTTGGCTCTAAAATGAGCTTTCCAGTGGAAAGTCATTGAACCAAATAAAAACAGGCGGTATGCCGTCCTTTGGTTTGTTCAGGGACAGGAGCTTGTTTCTTTACATTCCATGAGCCTTTCCCTCACACACACACACACACACACACACACACACACACACACACACACACACACACACACACACACACACAAGTCAGAGCCGATGCTGAAGCGTCACCAACAGGATGGGTTTGAACTGATGCACTTGCTTTGTCCAGAAATCCTGAGGATGCCAGCCATGAGCTCCAGCTGTCACTTTCTTTACTGCTTGGCAGATCTGCTGCATGTAAATATCAGATGGAGATCAGCTGGTCATCGGTCAGTATGAGATTATGAGCAAACCATACGCCAGACATACTGTTAGCTTTCTAAATCACAACATTGAAAATGGGACAGAGTATATTTTGCAGAGTGTACATATTGTGCAACGACTGAAGAAGATGGAAGAAGTAGCAGTTCAAAACGAGCTCCACTTCAAACTCCAACCCCTGCTCTGCACGTCAGTCTGAAAGAGGAAGGGTGACTGAGAACAGCCATCAGAGGTGGCTCAAAGTGAACTCCGTCACTCTTTCCCTGAAACAGTGAAAAGGCTTCATTACAGCCATTTAACCCAGCAGTCAGTACATATGAATCACGCACCCTGCCTGGTCTCCATGCGACTTCTTTTGTTGGCATTGTGCTCTCGAACTGAGGCGCCCGGTTCGGGTGTCAGGAGCTGTGCTGGGTCTGTGGCTGGTGACTGAATGGCTGTCGAGCCTTGGCTAGATGGTTTCCTGGTTTGCAGGAGCGGTACCTCAAATGGGGGATTGGTTTCCTGTTGGTGAAAAAGAAGAGTCATGATGAATTAGAAAGTACTGGCTCTTTGTGCAGGAGGGGGAACAGTGAACTCCTCAGAGTTCCAGCAGCTGGAGATTCAGGGCTTGATTACAGCCAGTAGCGAGCTTCACCGTTTCAAATCCCGCCATAACGTGACCAGTGGCTTTACCATGATGTGAAACCTGGGAAATGTTCTACTTTCACAAAGGAGATTGATGCTGTGTGCATACGTTGGAATCTGTGAAGGCATGAAGCTCTCCTCCTCTAACTTCCATCACACTTTCTCTGAAACAGATTTTCCCACAGCAGTAATCAAACCTGACTCATTCGCTCCCCATGCCGCCTCGTTTCTGCTCACAGGTATGGTTACTAAAGCGCTGTACGGTGGTCTGTACTTCCCCCATATGGCGTGGTGGCTGCTTGCTGTCAGTGGTTTGTCTTTGCATGTTGTTGTGCTCTGTTGGATGAATTCTGCCGCCATGTGCATTGCTGGTGGAATAAGTACCTGAGAGTCCTCGGCAGTCTATTTGAGCAGAGAAAAGTCTGAATTTGAAGGAGTTGGTCTCCAATTCACTCCACTTTAGCTATTCTGACTACAATGTGACTTTTTTATTCGTTCAAATTTTCATTTCATTTGCTTGAAAATGGAAGAAAGTACTTTTCTCTGTGCTGAGAGTCACTTTATGTGTCTCTGCCTCTTTAGGTAAGCACAGGGAGATGAAGAACACATGGGGAACAACAAGGAAAATAAAAATATCTGCCTCTCCTTGAGTTCCACGCTCATCTTTTTCAGGCTTCTCCTGTCATTAGTTCAACAGCCTGAGCTCATTTGACACTGTGACGCTGGAGAGGACTTCAAATACAAACGCGGTGTGCTTTCACAGCATCGGCTTCAGTTATTCGTGGTTGTAACTCCTGGATGCTGTGGCGGGATTTCATCGCCTCATGGAGGATCAGGGAGGTTCTTCCTGAACACGGCGACACCAACCTCAACACAACTTTTTGCTGTGTTCAGGGATCCTTGAGAAAAAGGACAGTGTTGTTTCTGAAAGGGTTCTTGGTTCTCCTGTGATTTTGCTGTGATCTGTGGAGTACGGCGGCCCAGAAGGGTCACCAGCAAAGCCACAGTTTGTATCTGCTGTTGTGCTGTGACCTTTGCTGCTGCGTTGACCCTTCTGAGCCACCGTAGTGAAGGCCTGTATGAGTATGAACCTGACTTCAATCCAGCTCCAGTTTCTACACCAGCATCAGTGCTGAAAGGACAGTTCATTGTTTTCAGATCTTTGTGGTCTGTGATGATGATGAGGAGGGTCGCAGGGCTTCACTCCAATCAGTCTACATTTCTCTGGGTGTTTCCACCGACAGGTGCTGCGATCAGTGTCTTTAACAGAGACAACATCACTGTTGTCAGAAACGTTTAGAAAAAGATGATTTCTTCAAGTGAATCTGTGATCATGATGACTGCCGCTGCTGCGCATCCTCAAAGTATACATTATCCTGGTTAAAACGTGAGAGAAAGACTTGATTTCCAGTCCGTTTTCCAGCTATGCTTCAATACTCTCCCCAAACACACAACGCAATTTAGGCAACTGTAAAAAGTAATAAAAATAAATAAATTAAAACAGAAAGAAAAGCTTTGCAAATGTTTGAAATCTTGTGAATTAATGATGAATCCCACAAGCTGTTGAATCCTCCCTATCTGTGGCGGTAAGCTGTGAACAGCCACACACACCTGCTGCAGGACAGCGGCGGTCGGATCCTTCCAGGAGAGATTTAGAAGCTTAGGCCTGCAGCAGAATGAAGTCTGGAAAGTGTTTTACACTCAGAGGCTCTCTCACCCTCCAAACTAAAAAGATGTATTATCTCTAAAAAAAAAAAAAAAAACGGAAAGGAAAAAAAACCTTAAGCACTTGAACTCTCCAAAAGTAGCAGGTGTAGAAGGACAGCCAGGTGGTTCAGGTGTGATTACAGACTAGTGGATCTGTGCGACTTCATGATTATTGCTGGACTTGGCCCCCATGAGTCAGTGATCTGCTGAAGGATAATCTACTGAGGTGAACAGATCGCCGTGACGAGCAGGAGGCCGTCAGGCCTCAGCATCCAGTCCACTCTGTCCAACAGCGGACGAGCAGTGGGACAGAGCGCAGTCTGATCAGAGCTGCTCAGATCTTCCTCCTCTGATTTGCTGAAGCCATTTTTTCTGCAATTTAAACCGTTTTAAAGTAGTTGGAGATCTGTGACTGCAGGACTGGACTTTTTGTCTGTGCCTCTGTCGTTATCGATCCCGGATGTCTCCAGGCTGAACAGAAAGTGAGAGGGAACAGGGCTCGCTCCCTCCTCCCGCAGTAGCAGCCTGACATGATGCTCAGCGACGCCTCCTTCAGCTCTGGGCCAGAGAGTTCAGTGGTGGACACAGCTCTCCGAGTCCCCATGTCTGGCTCAGGATCCGGAGGCTCCGAGCACAGCTCAACATTTGGCTCTGGCAGGAGAGAGAGAACTCACCACGGGGGTTTTCTTTCCATCCCATTCCTCCATTTAATTTATTTCCTTGAAATGTAGAGAGTCTCCATCTGCATCACAGCCCAGTTTCAGGCTGCTTATGAAAAAGTTACTTGAGCTTCACACAACTACAGCATTATTAGAGCAAGGAATGACACTCCTTCACCACACACACACACACACACACACACACACACACACACACACACACACACACACACACACACACACACACACACACACACTTCCCCGGCTGACATGAGGTCAATATTATTGATCTGCAACACTTCTCTCATCACTTCATCATGCACTCTCTACACACACTTACAAAGCCCACAATACACACACCTACCACCTCAGAGACTGTTGTCAAGCTTAAACACACACACACACACACACACACACACACACACACACACACACGGTTGTTCCATAAATTGCTTTAGAAGTAATGACAGTCCTAACAGAGAGCGCATTGATTAAATCATTACACCACTAATTGACTGGAAACATTGATCTGGGTTCACAAAACACACACACACACACACACACACACACACACACACACATACACACACTACACACACACACACACACACACACACACACACACACACACACAATATCCTAAGTGTAATAATTGTACCTTGTAGCACCTTCATACAGTCAACTATTCAGCCTAAAGATTCAGAGACATGGCACCAAAGTTGGCGCGCACACACACACACACACACACACACACACACACACACACACACCAATCGTCCAGATGTGAAAACCACTCACTGGAGGCTGGAGATGTCCCACAGTTTAAACATTCATTAATGTCTAATGAAGGCGGCGAAGGTGATTGATTGGGTTTTATGAGCGGCTCTGTGGGAAGGTGAGGATGGCCTTTGGTTAACTGATTAGATTGCAGTAAATAAGTAATTGGACTGGGAGCTATATACAAGTTTCTGAGCTGTTGTTTGAAACTTGTCTTTAATGAGGAAGGCTGCGTTGAGCGTGAAGCTGGGTTCTTCAGCTTTGAGTGGATGGACAGTCTTCATGATCCAGACCTGACACTGGGACTCACTGCTGACCTGCTCCTTATATCTATAGTGTCTTTTTTTATATATATATGAAATGTCTTTCTTCCATCAGCGCTTCTCTCTTGAGCTGAGTTCCTTTTCACACACCGTCCTATGTTGCTTAAAACCAGCCTGTGGTGCAACACAGAGCACTGCTCCAGAACACCTCGAGACCAAACTCTGGACCTCCTGATGCTCGGGGCTCTTCTGGATCCTCCAGACTGTTTGGCAGTCTCCCGAGGCTGCTGCTGTGTTTTCAGAGCGTCTCATTAGCACAGCAGGGGGTGATCCGGTATTTCACTTCACACATAACATGAGTGGTCACACAGGAACAGTGTGTTTTTCCAGCTGTCACTTTCACTACTGCTTCCTAAATCCATCAGACTCACTGTCTGGTCTTTAATGGATTAAAAGATGGAAATTTGAGAATGAATGATGGGCAATATTATAACATCAGAAATATAATGCAAATGCATGACTATCATGACATCAGTGACAAAATAAAATGATTAAAACATCACTTAAAGTGTACAAAGTCCCTCATTGATTCTGACTCCCTCCGACCACAAGGCAGCAGCATTAAAGCGGCCCCTCAGTATCACCATGAGCCAGCATTTAAAGTTACTCTGCTGTCTATTAAATTCTGTTTTCTTACCTTTCTCAAGGTTGTCATTCATCCATGAATAACCATTTTTAAAGGTGCATTAAGGAGTTTTTCAACTTTAAAAATACTTATTTTCCACCATAAATATGTTACAAATATTCAATGATGTGTACAATGTGCCTTGACATCTTCATTACCAGTACCTCTAACAGCCCTAAATTGTCACTTGAAAGCTGCAGTGCCGGTCTGGCACTAGAATTTTTTTTTGGGAGAATTTGAGATGATGTGGTGTAATGCGCACTCCGGCTGGTTAGGTTTCGTTTTGTCCACCATTACTCCGCAAGATGCTTAGTGAGCAACAACTGAGCAGGATCTTCCAGAAAGTAAGAAAATATCGGCTTCTAGCACTGCCACAGCTCCACACAGACTCCACCAGGTAGAAGACACTTAAATTTTACTCCAGCGCTACTAAAAGAGCGAGGAAGGAGTTCCCCTCTTCAGTGCACGTACATGGATGCAAGCCACAGACACGAGCATTTCACTAAGCTGCAGTTACGCCCAAGGCCTGCAGGGGCCGCTGTTTCACATAAAACGGGCAAACTCCTTAATGCACCTTTAAAGAAATACCGATAAATACATAACAAATAATAGAGTCTCCCAGATCATGTTCCAACAGTAAATCAAACTGTGCTCATTTTGAGACCTTCCTTGTCGGCGTGAGCCATGCAGCGATTGATTCCCCACTGACTGATAACTAATGTTCACTAGTCTCAGGAAACTAACTGTGCTTCAGACTGACTAGAAACTGAATTCAAGTACGAACTGTCAGAACTTTTCATTTGGGATATTAGTTAAAAAAAAAACACACCTCCCTTGATAATATGTTTTGTGTGTGTGTGTGTGTGTGTGTGTGTGTGTGTGTGTGTGTGTGTGTGTTTGTAGAAGATTAATATAGGACTATATAACCTTTGAGGCCTTTACACAGAAATTTCAACAGCAGACACAAAAAACTGTGATCAGTTTTCCCAAACCTTCTGTGTGACAATTTGACAATGGGAAGTACATCAAACACACACACCCAAACACACACACACACACATACACACACACACTCGTCTGATTTCCAGTGTGTTGAAGGAGCTGTGCGCTTCGTTCGGCCGCCACCACGTCTGGGATGTTTCCTGAAACACTCCCGGTTCTGCCCTTTGCTGCACAGGTTAAATAATGGCGTGTAAAACACACATCCATGATGGAGCAGACCGCGGCAGCTCCCTCCTTGCAGTGCGCGGACCCGTGCACCTGTTGCCTCCCCCGGTTTGGACCAGCGGTGCATCGCGCCTCGCGGCGGGTGGCCAATTAGCAGAATCCTGAGGAGGGACCTCCTGCTGCGCTTATGGCTTCTGACCAATTACAGAGCTTGATTTATACCCGCAATAACTCTCTGTACTCACACCGCTCCACACACAGTGTGTACACTCGGCTCTCGCACACAGGTACATAATGTGAGTCAGGATGTATATGCAAAGCTGCAGCCGCATCAACACAGCGGCGTGCGCGCTGACGCAGCCTGCTTATAGCCGCCATAACGAGCCGCAATTAGAGCTTTTATCAAACTCCTTCATGTTTCAGCTCAGCCAACTGTTGCTGGCCCCGCTTCTCAGCGAGGACGCTGGTACTCTGTGTGCACGCCGTTTTTCACTCTCGCAGCTTGAATTGATGTCTCCTCCTCTTTGGTCTTTGGTTAATCACAGTAATTGCAATTGATCACATTATCCTGGTAACTTTTCTGGCACTTCCTGGTCTTTAGCAGAAGAGATTTTAGCACTGCTGCACTGAATGTTTCAAAGGGTTTTTATTACACTGACCCCATGAAGCGCTCTCAGGGCTGATGATGATTACCAAAAGGCCAATAAAGAAAATGAGATAACTTTGTATAAAAAGATTGGAAGGCTGTTTTGTTGGACCTTTTCTAAAGAAAGAAATGAACTGTTTTCTGCAACATTCAGATTTTGAAGTAATGTGAAAAAAACGTGGTCTCAATGCAAGTTGGATCCAATTAACAGCTGAATCATTTTGGGGTTAACTGGGTTGAGGCCTTCTCTTGTGAGGACTGACAGAGGAGAGGAGAAACTCAGTTTTAATAGGAAGGGCCTTCCAGCAGGAGCAGACACCGAGCCTTGACCAGCTGGACGAGGAGACAGAGAAGAGCAAAAGAACAACAGATAACAAACTTTCAGGAGCTTCGGTTGACAGGAAATATGTTCTGCCTCCATCTTTATAATGATGGAATCATGGGTCACACAGTTTGGGGTAAATTTAGACCTCAACTACTGTTACAAAAGAAGAAAAAACTGAAAGAAGCGCTAGACAGAGGTTTTGGTAGAAATTAATAAGTGTGGCTATTTTGATACGCGTCATCAGACCTTCGTCTGCCGTCCCTGGTCGATCTTAAGGCAACATGAAGCAGGACTGTGATTCCACATGAGCGAGTCCCTTCACAATAAGATACATGGACAGTATTTCCTCGTAGATCTCACAGCAAACCACACTGAAACTTAACAATAAATGGAAAATGACTCATAGTTTCAGTATGCAGTAGGACAGTGGATATGCGGCAGTGAAGCAGTCGAGAGGTGCGTGTGTGTCGTGGTTCCCATCACTGGCATTAACGTCCAGACTGGACGGTCTCTGAATGAGCTCCCTGTTCCGTGTGGATGGTTGAAAAGTTACAGGAAGCAAGTTCATGTCAAAGAGCTGGACGAGACTGAGTTTAGGAAGGTGATGAACAGGTGAATGGAAAACGTAACATCATCTGCAAACATTCATTTCAATAATCACTTCACAATGGCCCAAAAAAGATTGGCAACATAACGCAAGTTTAAACATGTAATATGGAAAACGCAACATGCAAAAGGTCTACTATTGCAACAACTCTTCATCAGCAGGGTAAAACTAACCTGTCTCACCACGGTCTAAACCAGCTCCCGTTCCCTGTTAGTGGAGAACAACCCGACGCTCGGTGTATTCTGCTTCACAATGACAGGAAGAGCCGACATGGAAGGTTAAAAAAGCCACGTCACTATGAACGCTTGGCCGCCATGAGCTGCTTCTCCCTGTGGGAACTTTTCTGACACCTCCTGCTTAAATCCCAAAAAGTCAGAAGGATGGTGAGGCCCTGCTTTCACGGTCTGTACTCATACTGAAAATCAAGATCAAGCCAGCTTTTCGCCCTTCCGCTTTAAAATATAGAGAAAATATAATTGAACAAATGAAGTTTAGGAAGTCTGCAGGAACCTACTCTTATTTAAAGGAATTTAATTGGTACCACAGTTTGACTGGTCTGTTCCAAAACCAGTTGACCTGTGTGTTTAATTTATTTTTGTCATGATATTCATCATCTGCATAGTAGCAACTGGAAAAACACTAAATGTCTGAAATTCTATACCTGTCTGCAGTGCAGAAGAACCATCATTAAAGTCACTAAAAGGGGACAGATGTTCTTGAGCCATGAATACCATTTTCTCAACAATCCAAGCAAAGTCAGCCCGAGAGACTGACATTGAGAAATCAAATCGCAAACAAGCCAAACAATTGAAAATAAATAAATAATGAGCCAACTCAAATGCAACAATAACAAGCAGCAAATGCCATTACCAGGGAGGAAATTGATCAGCAGCAATCAAGCAGAAGCAGCCGGTGTCCAATTCACTCGTCAGGGAAGTGGTTTATTTGAGTGATGGCAGCCAAAGTGGCCTTATTATTTCTCAAAGCAGTGGCTCCAATCAGAGCCCAGCCAAGCATCTCATTAGGACTCTCGGAGAGCCTCCCACTAACATAACATCCACCTGGAGCGTTCAGGTTGCATTCAGAGAGAGCTCAGCTTCATCATTCTCCAGGAATCCAAGGAAGAAAAAGAAAGAAAGAAAAACAGGAAACCATGGGAAAGACTTGAAAGTCCAGAATGAGCAGGCTGGTGAAGTATGGGCTGTACTGACCAGCGTTCAGTCAACTCTACACTGAAGTTGAAGGCCGGGTGAGAGCAACTGCTCCTCAATACAAATAGGCTGTTGTCACTGTGAGGGGCAATCAATCAGAAGTGCCCCCCCCCCCCCCCCCCCCCCCCCCCCCCCCCAACTGGTTCTACAGAAACTCTCCTCTGAGTCTGGTTCTGCAGGTTTCTTCCTGTTAGTAGGGAGTTTTCCTTTTCACAATCTCCTCTCCATTCTCATATAGAATTATTGTTCTTTCACAGCAAAAGTGCTACAAATGACCTGACTGCAGTATTTGGCACAAGACAGATCAAATTGAATTGAAGTTAAATAATTCACTTGAATCTCTGACAGCCCAGACCGGTTAAGTTTCGAGTCAAAGTAAAAAAGTAAAGTATTGATTATGATTTATTCAGTGAATTCATAATGAGTGAAATTAGTGTTTGTATTGTGTGAACTGATCCTTTGGGAGAAGGTTACTCAGTGTAATCAAGCGAATCTATTTCCATTGAAGAAGGTATTACTTTAATGACAATCTGAGAAGATGCTGCCTGCTGTATATTTTCACTTAAAGCGATGGAAGGAAACATGGACTCCAGAAAAAACATTTTAACCTCACATTTTACTCTCAATCTCAGCTCCACATCTCTGCCCTAATTCACTCCACCCTACAGTCGCAGGAGTCTGAATCGGGTTCAGCTCAGCCAGCGTCCAGACCAGAGATGCTAACAGATCCCTCAGCAGACGGCTCAGACGGTTGCTTTTCACTCCCACTTTTAAAACAACACGTATCCAGAGGGAGATTTGTGTAATTGTGCATACACTTTCACACTAGGCAAGGCATTCAGGATTCGTTAGCGGCGACGGAGGACAACTGGGGGAGACAGACACGAGCTTAAAGCTGACAGCCGCGATGTGGCTTTGAGCAGTGGAAGAAAAGCCAGATGGCTAACAACGTCTCCACAATACCTTCATACGTTTGCCTCAAGCCCAACAACGTGAGCTGCAGCACTTGTCCAGAAGTGTGAAAGATGTGTGGGTCTTTATTACTCATCATTTATCTGGAAAAAGCTAAAAGTGACAGCATCCGCCTACATTTAGAGAGAGCACGATTCCTGGCTGTTCAGGAGGGACTCCAGGACGAAGGCTGGCTGGTGGCTGAAAACCAGTTCCTCCCTTCAGCTGTTTGATTGTGGAGCAGCTGCTGGTCTGATGCTGGTTCAGGATGGGCAAACTCCACAGTTCACTCTGTTAATGCCTTGCTCTCACTGCTTCTTGATTGAACTGAATGGTGATGAAATGAAGCTAAACACACCTTCAGTGAGTTGCTGTGTAATTTTCACCTGCAGAAGGCTATTTCTTCAGCGGCTAAAGAACAAACTGATTGATCCCTTCCTGTCACGATCATTATCACCCATCTGGACACTCGGCTGTGCTCACATGTGACCAGAAGCGGAGCGTGGGTCTCAGTACAGAGGGGGCGGAGCATTCCCGACAGGCCCTTATGATAGTAATTTTACCATTCAAACAATCCCTCATGCTACCATCAAACAACACACTAATGCTCACTTTAATTGAGCCAAGCAAACCTGTATGCCTCAGAAAGCAGAATAACGTCACAAACCAGTTCACAAACTTGTTCTGAAGAACAAATACACACACGCACGCACGCACACACACACACACGCACACACACACACACACACACACACACACACACACACACACACACACACACACACACACACAAATGCAGCCTGACAGGTGTCAATCTTAGAGCGTCCGCTGTCCATGGTGCTGAAAACTCAGATAAAAACTCACTGGCTACATCTGTACCATCTTTGATACAGCTTAAATATAAAATGAACACAGCTGGTCTAAAATTACACAATCTATTCAGATAGATATAGACACAGCTATCTATCTCTTTTGGAATTCACATGTATTAGAAACAAATAGACTCAGTGGTCTCTTATAGTTGAGAGCAACACAAGGCACATTCAGATAGGCAGGTGTTTAAGACCACAGCATTCTGATAAAGACAATATTTTTGAAGGTTTCACTGACTCACCAGTGGCTCTGATGTTAGGTTTTGGGTAGTACTGCTAGCGGCTAGCATAGTGTTTAGCATACTGTTTAATGCTTAAAGGTGCATTAAGGAGTTTGCATGTTTTATGCGAAACAGCACCCCCTGCAGGCCTTGGGCATAATGCAGCTTAGTGAAAAACTCGTCCCTGTGGCTCGCGTGCACAGAAGAGGGGGACTCCTTCCTCGCTCTTTTAGTAGCGCTCGAGTAAGATTTTAGTTTCTTCTCCCTGGTGGAGTCTGTGTGGAGCTGTGGCAGTGCTGGAAGCCAGTCTGTTCTGACTTTCTGGAAGATCCTGCTCAGTTGTTGCTCACTAAGCATCTTGCGGAGTAATGGCGGACATAATGAAACCTAGCCAGCCGGAGCGCGCATTACGTCACATCATCTCAAATTCTCCCAAAAAAAATTCTGGTGCTGGACCGGCACTGCAGCTTTCAAATGACAATTTAGCGCTGTTAGAGGTACTTGCAATGAATATGTCAGGGCACATTGTACACTTCATTAAAAATATGTAACATATTTATGGTGGAAAATAAGTATTTTTAAAGTTGTAAAACTCCTTAATGCACCTTTAATGCCGCACAGCCAATCAGCTGGCTTACAGCTCTGATGCATTCATGGACAGTCATAATGTAAGAATTGGCAAATTGGAGCCCACAATCATCTGCATATACCTTATCGCACACACTGCACATTTTATTATAATAATTTCTTTCCGATAATGTGAACACATCACATGAAACGGGGCCCTATGACCTTGTGGGCCCCACTCTGACTCCGCTACAGCATGTGACTGAAGGGCAGCCCAAGTTTCAAGACCATGATTTGATTACAGCTTTGCTGTCCCGTGTGTGTGTGTGTGTGTGTGTGTGTGTGTGTGTGTGTGTGTGTGTGTGTGTGTCCAGAGCTTATTAAAACCTTGTTTTCAGTGGTGATGTCTTGAAAAGCTCCCAGTTTGACCCCTGATGGATCATTTGAGCCCACATCCCTGACGAGGCGTCGGCGGCTGTCGGTCCATCAGTCTGCCACAGTACACTGTTTTTCGCTAAAGATTCAGACCCTCACAGACTTGTGTCTGTTTCCCCCGATACTTGTCCATATCCAGATCCTGTTGACATTTATCCTTTTCACTGTTCCCTCCTAGTTTGTCTTCCCTAACCTTTTGATCTGTCTTCAGTGCTCCTATTTGTCTCTAACTACAGCTCGCTCCCATCTCTTCTGACTTCCCGTCCACCATTCCGGTCTAATTTATTAATGTTGTAGTTTCATCTATATTTCCCTTGAGTCTTTGTACATCATCATTTTGTTGATTTTATTGCTGATGTTCTGTTCCTCATGGGGAAATCATCAAGTGTAAAAATCATATAGCAAACCATGTTCTGTTTTACCTTCATGAAAGGTATTGTTTAAAAATGCATTGCTACAAGTCTCCTTACGTATAACCATTCAAAGTAATCCAATATGAAATACTGGAAACATGGAGTGATGCCGCTGAGCAGCACTGGCAGACTGGCTCATCACAGATCAGGAGGTTTAACTTTATGATTGTTAGTCTTTGTTGTTTAGATAATGCCACGTCGTGATCAGTTTCTTGACCCTCGTGGTGCTTATGCTGCCCCATGACCTGTTTTCAGCATCGCAGCCTCAGAGCAAAGGAAATCAGCTGATTGGTGATCAGCACTGTCCAGACTGAAAGTACTCACAAACACATGGGTCACAGGGCAGGCACAGTCTTAATGAACGCACGTCTGCTGTTGTAAAGTATGTTTTAGGCCATCTGAGCATGCTAAGGCTATTTAAAAAAACTAAAACAAACTGAGAATGAAGCCAGTAGGCGACTGCAGGTGAAGCAATCCTCTCACAGCAGCCACAGACTCAGATCCAGCAGACACCTGATTTATTTCACCAGCTGTCCTCTGGAATGCAACAACTCACTTGTTATTCTATGGCAGTATATATGAAACCATACTGTGTGTGTGTGTGTGTGTGTGTGTGTGTGTGTGTGTGTGTGTGTGTGTCTTGATTCAAAATAACACCTGGGTCCCTGCCATTCCAAGATGAGCACTAAGCCCAAAGATGAAATGCAGCCTAGCATGTCTACGTGCACCCCCCCAGACACACACACACACACACACACACACACACACACACACACACACACACACACACACACTGCTCACAACACTCTCATACATACAGCCGGAGAAACAAAACGTCTGGAGCTCACAGACACGAGTGGTGAGGCAGGAAGTCTGTCTGCTCGCCATGCCAAGTAGAGGATTACAGAGCAAATCAGAGGCTTACCTGCAGAGAGGAATGTAAAAACACACAATAAACCATGATGGCTATTTGGAGAAACACAGGAGGGATGGTCAACAACCCCGGCAGAGGAGCATGACTGCAACAGCTGCAAAGATACTGGGTTGTTTCAGCAGGTACAATGGAGGGAGGGATGGATGGACGATGGATGGATGGATGGGTGATGGATGGACGATGGATGGGTGGGTGATGGATGGATGGGTGATGGATGGATGGATCCTCAGGATGTCCTGGTCAGAGTAAGATGCACTCAACTATCTAAGATCAAAGATCTCTCAAAATCTCCGCTGGTCTCACCGTCTTAAGGAGACTCATGTTTTGTTTCGATGCGCCTCATTTCAGAGAAGCTAATTATGTGTCAACAGTTGCTGCCGCTTCGCTGTTTTACTTCATCAAAACAGATAAGGAAGCATTTTAAACGTGGCTTCAGCTCCTCCTGTAAAGCGACTGTTGTGTTTGGAAAACAGAGATGTGCTACATTAGGATTCCCAGACCCGGCCATGCAGAGCTCATTAGACCTCTGATTTACATCAAGACGCCCTCACACACTGTTCTTCACACACTCCCAGCAGAAGGTCTTGGAAGAAAGAAATAATGTATTCTTTATTTTAGTGTTTGCTTCGCGTCAATGTCAGGATGTTCATGATGCGAGGAGCCCACATAAATCAGCCCAGAAGAGCTCTGACACTTTTTAATGTGTGTGCGTAACAAGTTCTGACATTCAGATCCAGTCGGATAAACATGAAAGTCACTGATCTTTCCTCTTTTGTCAGAGTAGGCAGGTCAACAGGGCAGCGTTTAATCTGCTGACACATCATAGTGAAAAGACACGGGTTGCTCCGGAAGGTGGAGTCCTGCTAAACATTTACTCTGACTAAAGCTCTTCAAGCAGGTTAAAAAAACACGAATATAACATGAAAACAAACAACTTCAGAATGAAACAAATTAATGAAAATGAAAAAATGGTTGAAATCAAGTGAATTGATTCAAACAGCTGAAAGAGCTGGAGGAAGAGTCCGGATGGCCCAAAGGGTTCAAATCAAGTGCTGTAAAATATAGAAATGAAAACATTTCTAACCACATGAAGCAGTTAATTAAACAATGAAGAACGAACAGAAAATAGCTCCAGATGAAAAAGCTTGTGGCGAGAGTTTTAACGGATTAACCAACAGCTCCACAGGTGGTTCTCATGTTAAACCTGTTGGCTGAAGATGACGATGCTGCAGACGATGCTGGTTTGATGGACAGGTGGTGAGAGGAGCTGCTTGGGAGACTTCTCGTCTTTTAATGTACACGGAATGAATGGAACGCACTCAGAGCTTCAGCTGATAAATTCTGCATAATGTTTCAGGTTTCACAGAAGCACATATTTTCATGCTGCGTTTTTATCAGCGACATTCTGCAGGGCTTGTGAGTGTGGGGCTGAGCGCAAGGCTTCGACACGGCGCTACACACTCCTTCAAATCTCTGCGTTTCTTGTAATAGAGGATTGAAGATCTCTCTGAGCCCATCTTCACTTCCTTGGCAGTGCAGCCGATGGTCGTTTGGATGAGTGTGTGTGGACGGCAGCCTGGTCGCGGTGTTGCTGTCTCACGTCCCAGGTTTCAGTGTGTGTCGGTTCTTCCTGAACTTCCCATTGTTTGAAGTAGAAACTGGTTTGCACGTCTGAAATCGTCGCCTTCAGAATGTCTCTGTGTCGATCCCAATGCCGTCATCATGTCTGGGTGGAATCTGCATGTTCTTCCTCTGGGTGCTCCAGTTTCCTCCCACTTTCCAAAAACATGCAGACTCGGTCTTCCGCATGTCTGAATCTGCTGTGTGAATGTGTGTTCCAGCGCTCTGGACCAAGCAGTCAGGAGCGCTGATCTGTGGTCCTGTGTTATCGTGAGCTTCATCATTTCAATTGGGACTATTAATGCAGGGACAGTGTGAGCAGCAAACAAGAAAGTAAAAGCCTGGCCTTCCACTGATTTCCCCGAACCCAGCTCTGGAAATAACAAATGTATGTAATGTGTATTAGTGTGCATGCATGTGAGTGTGTTTATGACAGCGCTGTGCCACCTACTGCTGTGATGCTGCATTTTAAACAGAACAACCATCAATAAGTAATGACAATTCCAGCAAACGGTATAATGAACACACACACACACACACACACACACACACACACACACACACACACACACACACACACACACACACACACACAGTGCAGAAAGCTGTCATACATATTGTGAAGGGTGCTTGTTAAAAGCAGGAAACCTGTAGCCCTCCTTGTTAGGAGTTTGCTTGTTTCTGCAGATTCCTGTCATGATAATTTTTGTTCACATAATAAGAGGTGACACTCTTTTGAGAGCACACACACACACACACACACACACACACACACACACAGAGAGAGAGAGAGGAAGAGAGAGATTTAACATTTACTGAAATGCACAGCCAGTCAGAACAAAGCTTGTTCTCCGCCAGCTTTGCAGAGACAGGAAGACCTGACATCTTAAATATTTTGACTGTGGAGAAGTTGTGTGGAGCCTGGGTGATTTTTTTGGCGACTTCCGAAGAAGTTGATACTAGGGATGAGCGAGTACACCACTATCTGTATCTGTATCTGTATCTGTATGTTTACCCATCCAAATTATCTGTATCTGTACCTGTACTCGGAGGGGGCGTGGCCTAAACCGGAAATGGGCGTGGTTTAACCGGAAATGGGGTGGGGCAGAAATTGGCACACTATTTAAGTCTGAAATTGATATGGATTGCTCAGAAGTTGCTATACTTGTTCTTTATTTAAAAACTATTCACAGAACCATTTCAATGATACAATGTACAAGTTTTTTTTATTTTAGTCAGAACATGAACATTTTAAAGTTATATAAATGATTATTCATTCACACAACAGCCTCAGAATAAAGATTTGACTATTTTTTTTGTCACAATAGTAAAAGAACTATTTACAGAAGAAGTATTTTTATTGAGACAGAACATGATATGAATGAATTTACATAACAGATTCTCTATAATTGTTGTTCAGACTCCAGCTGGAGTCCAAGGAAAGGACCAGGCCTTCCTGGGTTGGGACTGCCTCCCCCCACGGTCCCCACCAGAATCTCCCCGGTGTCCCGGAAAATCTCTGATCCCCCCTGCTGAGCTTCCTGGTCCTGTCCGCGGCTGCAGCGCCGATCGTAGTGGACCTCGGTCCAGTTCTCATCTCTCTCCCACAGATCCCAGCCTCCCGGTGGAGCACAAGCCCAAATTAATATGAAAAATAAGAGAAAAAAGGAAAAACAAAACTGCGATAAACATAAACATTATTCTCCATTTTACTTCTCCAACCCCCCCCCCCCGGAAAAATAACCCGAGCGTGCACAGTCACACGACATTACTATCGACTTTAATAGGTTTTCCTCTGGCACAATGCACGCTACAACAAAATAAAAATCCTAATTTTTAATTTACCAGCACTGATTGGCTTCTCTGACAAGGATCCTGTCATCTCAGTCCAGCATGGAGCAGAATGAAGGACCAGTGAGGATCTCCCATCAGCACGAGGACGAATAATGACTGACAATGCTCGGGTTATACTCGGATTCCAAAAAAATGCATTATCCGTAACGAGTACTCGTTTAAAACGAGTATTCGGCTCACCCCTAGTTGATACATGAAAATGTAACCTGAACAAAGTCCTGAGATGTGGATGATATCTTCCTCAGAATGTGCCGATTGAGTTAAATGCATGTGCAGCGTTGTTGAATCAATCCTTGTATGCAGATGATGTGTTATTCTTATGTCCACTTTAAATGCACTCTGCATGGTATGAGTATTAACACTGCAAATCACAGCAAAACAGACAGAAAGTGACTTCATCCAGATTTTTCCATAAGAGGTTGTGTTCTTTAGATCCGTCCTGTTGTGATTGGTTAGATGTTACACACACCTCCCAAAAGCAATGAGAAATGTGTTTGAATGTGACTGGAGTGGAGGCTGTGCTGGAGGGTTCCCTGCTCAGAGAAACAGCAACAACATGCCAACGTCTGGTGTTTCATGAGGATGGGAATGAATAATCAACCAACCTGTCAGTCAGTCAATCAAAGAAAGTGAAATATTTAGCGTTGCCATATTGCATTCCTCTGATTATGGTGATTATGGTGTTGGTGAGATATCAACCGTTTAAAAAAATCTAAAAAAAAAAAAAAAAGACTGAGATGTTTTCATTTCAGCTATTCGTGAGCTCAACTCATTTAGCGTGTGTGTGTGTGTGTGTGTGTGTGTGTGTGTGTGTGTGTGTGTGTGTGTGTGTGTGTGTGTGTGTCTGTGCCTCATAATAGTGTTCATCTATTATCAATCCAGCCAGTGTGTTCATGTTTAACTCACCGCTGTTTGATGGATTGAACCTTTAACTTTCCCTCAGCTCGCCGTCCCCCTGCTATATTCTCTCCAGCTCCTGAGAGGATCAGTGCATTTCATGTCCCGGCCAGGTTTTATTTCATTCCACAGAAAGTCTGTCAGTGATATCCGCAGATCGGGTCTCACTTCCTGTGGAGAGTTTCCAGCAGTGCTTTTTATGACTCCAGCTTTATGACTGAACTCTCAGAAACTTTCCACCAGTCTTCACTGTAGATACTTTATGCTTTCCCTGCAAGGAATCTCAGGCTAGCTTTTCTCGTATTACGCCTGGTTGTAAACTGATTCTGTGTCATCAGATGTGAACAGTGTGAGCTTGGAGAAAAACTGGTGCCGGAGGCCTTCAGTCATGATTTGAAAAAGCCTTTATGCTTCATTTTACCCGCTGACAGAAAGGGACTGAAACAACTTAACACTAATGGATGGACTGTGTAATCAAATCACATTCAGAAGTGCTCCTCTTCTGAACTCATGAATATGCTCAGCCAGCGCCAATCTGTTCAATTACCAGAGCCGAGCCGGGGCGAAGCTCTTCCAGCAGTCAAAGGTAGAGCCGCATTTTAACAGAGGAGGGAGGCCGAGGGGCAGGCTCCACGCCGGCCACAGATTGGCGGGGACCAATTAGGCGGCAGAGAGTGAAGCGGCAGTGCTGCAGGAAGGAGAGAGAGCTGCTTCTGTCCTCACAAACCTGGAGGATCCTCTCAGCTCAGTGAGCCGCTCCGCCTGGCAGCTCGTCTGAAAACTCCGAAGCATCTCTTCTCCGTCCTCACCCTCAGATTCCACTGCTCTACTGATGCAGAGGTTCCTAACCTAGGGTCCGAGCCCCTTCAGAAGAGCTCAGCTGTCAGCAGACATGTTGCTGTCAGTATTCCTTCAACTAGAACACACAAATAAAACGCAGAGACTCAGTCGCTTTAAGAGACAACCGCGCAGCAGGACGGTTTTAGATTCCATATTCCACAGGAGGAGTGGAACAAGTCACATTAAAACTTGGACTGATGAGCTTTAAAAAACATCCATGTAGTTTGTACCTCAAGTGAAACCATCATTATCACTCTCAGTTGGATTGTTGGAATGGATAAATGTTGTAAAACATACACTAAACTCATCTCTTCTGTTTCCCATTAAAAGTGAATACATCACATGGAACGGGGCCCTATGACCTTGTGGGCCCTGGGGCGACCGCCCCCTTGCCCCCACTCTGGCTCCGCTACAGGCTGTCAGTATTAAGCTATAGGAACGTTTTATCTGCGGTTATTATCCTCCTCATAGTCTGGATCTCTGATCAGACCGGCTCCAAAATGGGCCAATAATTAGTGAAATATCAGATTTTTATTGCATAAAGTTTGGAGGAGAGATTTCTGTATTTCACTTGTAGATTACACTTTCTTTGAAGGAGATGATGTGGATCAGTGGTAACCTCGAGGTCAGAGGAGCAGGTTCAAATCCCGCCACGGCAGCCCACCACTCCCAGAATACTGAGGATTTAAATACTGGACTGAAAGAAGAAAAAACTAACTCACTCACTCACATGTGACCTGCTGTGAGAATTAATACCATGAAGCTTAAAACTAACAGAGTCCAGCCCAACCCAGTAAATTATCATGATTCCATTAATATTATTGGCAACCACTTCTTTTGAATTGACTTTGCTTGTTTCTGAATTTGTAAGTACTTCGCTGGTGAGGTAACTCTTGTGTTTGTGTTTGAACCTTTCCTAATAACGGACAATTACCAGCGGTGCCATTAGACCGGCGGATGACTGACTCACTCGTCCAGCTTAATGTCAGTTTTAGCAGTTTTGGCCTTTTAATGGGATATTTAAGGACTCGTAATGTCTGCTGGTGGAATCGAGCGTCAGCTGAAGACTGGAACATTATGCTAATCTTTCCCAACACCCTCGGCTGGGGGAAAGTCCAGCGGCCTCTGGTCTGGCCTCCGCCTGCTCTGCCGTCCCGTCTGACGGCTGATTGGTCGGCCGTTGGCCCTCGGTCATGACCGCAGTAGAGGACTGGTCTGGAACAGAGCTCGGAGGACTGTGATACTGAATGTGCAGATCAAAGGGAGCGTCCGGCCCTGTGAAGGATACGATGCTGCTGATTTCACAGCTTTAACCTTTTATGCAGGCTTGAGTCCTCACAGCGTTAGTAATTCTTGGGTCATGAAGACACTCCTCCTGGCTTCACACGGTGCACACCGCACCGTCTGTTTGTTTAGCAGCATGGTGCAACAACTACAGTCTTCCCTCAGGAACAAGGCTCTTGTCTGGCTGGCATTTGCCCCCTCCAGCTCCCCAGAGCCAGTTCTCTCAAAGCCGACCCCCATCTGCTCTTCAGTCTCAGGTAATGGAAGCTTTTCAGAATGCACAATGGCAGCCACCCCTGAAAAACTCTTATTACGGTCAAAGAGT
This sequence comes from Salarias fasciatus, assembly GCF_902148845.1. Taxonomy (NCBI): domain Eukaryota; kingdom Metazoa; phylum Chordata; class Actinopteri; order Blenniiformes; family Blenniidae; genus Salarias; species Salarias fasciatus. The sequence goes on from NC_043750.1 coordinate 1,168,129, forward strand.
GGCCTCATGATGGCTTCTCAGATCGCCACATGTCAGATACATCAGGGAGCTATAAACAGATGCAACCTGCGTGTCGCCTCCGCCAAGCGAACCGGTGTTTTTCTGATGTGGCCGTCAGCATCGCTGCCTGTCTGATCAGCCTCAGAAACGGGCTGCTGACTTACAAAGACTGTCCATTCCTCCTGTGACGCTACTGAGGATAAAGTTTCAGCTGTCAGAAATGATGAGCATACACTACAAACTGTATCCACCCTGACAGATTGTTGTTATGCTTTCAGAAATGGGACCTTCCAGATCCATACATTGCAAAAACTACATTTCTCAGAGAAATTTGAACCACTTGACACATATTGAAGCCAAGAAAATATCGACAAAAATGTTTAAAGTGGCAATTCTTTTCTCCGATTCAGGCTGGGAGGAACAAAGGAGGGACAGGAGTCCACGATCCAGCCATAAAACAACAGCAAAACACACAAACCGGATCATTTTCCCAACAGTGAGCTTACATTTTAAAGCTTTTCACTTGAATCTCAACTGCAGCAACCTTTGAGAAAAACAGTTCTTTTCTCTACAATCTGTTTCATCTGCTCACATCTTGTATTCATTGTCTTCACACTTCTTTTTTTTTTCCTTCATCCTTGTCAGATCGCATTGATTCCAAGCCAGAAAACTACCTGAGCAATAAATCCCAAATTGAGCAGCAGGACTTTGCAGCTGAGTGTAGCGTTAGCCGTGTTCACACGTTTCTAGCTAACAATGAGGGCAGGAACAACAAGTGAAAACTGTGAGGCTGAAAGTGAAAGCTGTGAAGGCTGGCTAGCATCGTGCCGCTGCTGCTGAAGGGACGGAGAGGAGCGTCTTCTTAGGGACGCGCTCTCGTCTGTGCAAGAAACAAAAGGGTTATCTGCTGTCATGGTGACTGCTATACGAAGGCACAGATGGAAGCAGCTCGAGCAGCAGAGTTTGTGCAAGATGGAGGAACGTAGGAATAGATAGTTCTGGTGTGGGGGGGGGGGGGGGGGGGGGGGGGTGTCGCCATGCCTTGTTTTTGTACTTCGGCGTCTTTGGCCAAGCGCCGGTCTATTTGGAGTCCTTGGCAATAAAGACACCTCAGAAGTCATGTTAATACTGCAGTCTGGGTTGGAAAGTGCCAGTGCATGAAAGTATTTTTTTTTCTTTCCTTCTTTCAAAATAAATGTCACGCTGTGCCTGTGAAGTGGGCTAGTTAGCGGTTAGCCAGCATACTGGCTCAGTTTGTTCCCAGTTACTCTAACCTGCTAGCTCAGTGTGGCTCCTTCAACACCTTGACTCTGTGCTAATTGGGACGAACCCCCTGCAGTGTGACCCTCAAGGGGAGCCACACTGGGGTGTGTGTGTGTGTGTGTGTGTGTGTGTGTGTGTGTGTGTGTGTGTGTGTGTGTGTGTGTGTGTGTGTCAGAGTCTAAAGGAAGGCTGGCGTTAGCGACCACGGTATTATCGTTTTATTGTCCCTGCCACAGAGACGATCAGACTGTCTCAGTCAGAGTGTGAGGAGCACTCGGACCCGGTAGCAGCAGCCAAAGGTCACCTGACCCAGATAGCAGTTCCACTCCGGAGTCCATGTGGGTGTGTTTCCAAGGAACAGAGCCTGCTGCTTTTCGTTCCCATGCTAAGCCACACTGTGTGTTTCCTCCGCGTGTGCACGTGAGCGTGTGTTTATTCGTCATTTATTAATGCGGCTGCATCCTTGAACCAATTTCTTCACAGAAGCCGGCGTCATGCTGGGTATCACACCAACACACCCTCCCATGTCCTTGGCACTGGTGGTTCAGTACCTCGCTGCCTCTCCTCACTCCTCTGCAGTCCTTCCAGGCCTTTAAAGGACCGCCGCCGTTCAGACGAACCGCCGAACGAACCGACGGACATGTTGGTTTTTTAACTTTGTAAAAGTTTATTTGGAAAATGTGGAATATTTGTGAACCAAACCAAACCAAACCAAACCAAACCAACGTCTTTCAAAGAAATGACAAAAGCAACAGTTCAATGTTGGAACTGAAATGTTTTGTACTTTCAGGAGGTTTTCAAAAGCTGAAAAATCAGCGGAGCTTCAGGAGAACTGCATTTTCTTTTTGAACCCTCCTGCTTTCATAGACTCATGAGAATGTTTAAATTGGAAGCCTCTGGAAGGGAACCGTGTGTTTTAGAGAGTAATGCATCTCTTTATGCCTTAAACATCAGTGACTCCTCATTTAGCTCATTTATGTGACAAAGTTAAAAGTGCATAATTCATTTTAAAAACCGATGTAAACAAAGGCACACTCACAAAGTCAGCGACGGGGGAAAAGGTTTTCATCATAAGATTCCAGCCCGAGTTCTCTGTGTTCTCGTGTTCTCCGTGTTCTCGGAGATGGTTTCCCCCTCTTACTTTGAGTTTGGGAGAGGAACGAAGGTTCTCGGATGAGTCTTTGGCCTGATTGTTGGGAATGAAGAGAGCCGCTGCAGAGCTGAGCAGCTGACCGGACATGACCGTACTGACTGGCACGAGGCTCCAGCCAGAGCCGACTCAGTCGGACGGTTTGGTTCGACTGATATCAGACCTGGAATCTGCTGATCTCCTGCTTCTTCTGCTAACAGACTCATAAATTCCACCCGCCTGATAAAGCCAGGCTTTGTGACCGAGCTACTGGAAACCTCTTTTCCAATCAGGTAGTATTTTTGTCCTCTTCATGAATTTTGGAAAAAGTTCAGAGCACATATAATTGAATTTTTACAACAGTTCTTTTTTTTTTTTTTATTGAAATTATTGCTTTGTTCACCGAACAAGTGCTGCCTGCCTCTAGATGTAGAAGAAGAAAAGAGGGGAAAATCCAAAGAGAGTTATTAAGAAGCGGTTTAACTTTCCGAAGAGCTCGGATTGTGGATGGCAGCGTTTGATGGGTAAATTGGAAGCTGTTGGGGACAGTGGCTCCACAGCCTTGAGTCTCAGCGCCACGCCAACGCTCAACAATCTGTAATTGGCACCAAATGGAGACACCCGACCGTCACCCATAAGGACTCAGAGAAGAAGAGGAACAAAGACGGCTGAATTACAAGATGGCAGGAGCAGTGAGGGATCTGCTACTGTGACCGCTTCACACCGCTTCCCTCTCTTCTCCTCTCTCCTATTCTCTCCATCTGTCTGTTTGTCTCTCCTCCAAATCTCTCTGCTATTCTCCTATTTTTCATCTCATTCTTTGTTGCTGTAATCCTCCTCCTCCTTCCAGCTTCTCCCTCTTTCCAGTTTTGTCTTATGCTTTCCTCGGCGGTTTTCTTTCTCTCCCCTTCAGAGAGTGTGCGCCTCTCATTGTTCTTCTCAGTGGAACTTGGCCTCGGTTCCGAGGCTTTTGACCCTGCGCAGCGTTTCTTCTCCCTCCATTCGTCTTACGTTGGAGCCAGAAAGGAAGAAGACAGCTGATCGAGAAGGACATTATAGAACAAGACTTACTGACTCTAAGCAGAGATTCCCCTGGTGTGTGTTGTGTGGTGGGACTGGCACGCTGGTGCAGTGGTTTGTAGCGGTCTCATCCTGAGACCTGAAAGCAGGCTAAACCAGACCCAACCACAGCAGCCTCCCCTGACTCTGGAAACCTTGAGGAGACGGAGGAGCAGCCTCCTGGTGACCAGACTCCGACCACAGGTTGATTTTATATGAGCAGGAATATTGTGACACTTTCAGTCCTGAAGCCATACTCTGCCGTTACTACGTTCTTGGTCTGATGTTATGTCTGCACCTTGTGTGATGGTCTCTTCACCGTCAGTCAGTGTTCACCGGGTAGAATCAGCTTCAGTGGGGATTTGGACTGTTTTCCCTCCAGGTTATCTGATGAGACGTTAGGATGCAGCTAAGCTTTTTCCAAACGCGTTGACAGGACTGTGGGGGCCTCTGCAGCCCACGGTCCTCCGACTGTACCGGAACTACACAGTGATGGATGAACAGTTGGTTCTGGTCCCCACATGTCAGTCAGAGTGTCGCCTGCTCCTCACGGGGCATCGAGGCGCCGGACCCGGAGACACGCCTGGCGCCCTGACAGCTCGGCTCTCTGCAGCCGTGGAGACGTGCAGCCTCGTCTCTCTGGACGTCTCTCGGCTCTCTGCAGCCGTGGAGACGTGCAGCCTCGTCTCTCTGGACGTCTCTCGGCTCTCTGCAGCCGTGGAGACGTGCAGCCTCGTCTCTCTGGACGTCTCTCGGTTCTCTGCAGCCGTGGAGACGTGCAGCCTCGTCTCTCTGGACGTCTCTCGGCTCTCTGCAGCCGGGGAGACGTGCAGCCTCGTCTCTCTGGACGTCGCTCGGCTCTCTGCAGCCGGGGAGACGTGCAGCCTCGTCTCTCTGGACGTCTCTCGGCTCTCTGCAGCCGTGGAGACGTGCAGCCTCGTCTCTCTGGACGTCTCTCGGCTCTCTGCAGCCGTGGAGACGTGCAGCCTCGTCTCTCTGGACGTCTCTCGGCTCTCTGCAAGCCGTGGAGACGTGCAGCCTCGTCTCTCTGGACGTCTCTCGGCTCTCTGCAGCCGGGGAGACGTGCAGCCGCGTCTCTCTGGACGTCTCTCGGCTCTCTGCAGCCGTGGAGACGTGCAGCCTCGTCTCTCTGGACGTCGCTCGGTTCTCTGCAGCCGTGGAGACGTGCAGGCTCGTCTCTCTGGACGTCTCTCGGCTCTCTGCAGCCGTGGAGACGTGCAGCCTCGTCTCTCTGGACGTCTCTCGGCTCTCTGCAGCCGGGGAGACGTGCAGCCTCGTCTCTCTGGACGCCGCTCGGCTCTGCTGCTTCACTTCCTGTTCTCTCTGTCTGGGAAGGAAATCACCTTTTTACCTAAACTAGTGGCAACGTGCACATTTCCAACTCATCCCTCATCAGGGTGGAACCAGCACTGCTCAACATGCAGCCCCAGCCTCCAGTGTGTGTGTGTGTGTGTGTGTGTGTGTGTGCATGTGTGTGTGTGTGTGCATGTGTGTGCAAGAGAAAGAGAGTGTGTGAACACTTGGTAGCCTAAGCCCCCCCACAGTGATTCACCATAGGTGTGCAGATGAAAGCTTCGCTGGCAAGAGCACACACACTCACACTGTATGTCCACACACACACACACACACACACACACACACACACACACACACACACACACACACACGTTCATAGAGGAAGAGAATGTTTGAAGTGGCGCCCAGCAGCTGAGCTGAATTGTGACCGTAACTTCAGTTTGACATCTGGACGAAATCCCCCGGGGACACACACACACACACACACACACACACACACACACACACACACACACACACACACAGTTCTGGTGCACTTGTTTCTTCTCTCTTAATGTGTGAGGACTCGACGGCGCTCACACACCTCCAGAGCAGCCGTCTGATTGGACATGGAGGATTCTGACGTCACTGGATTGAGTCGTCACTACAGCCGGTGTGTGTGTGTGTGTGTGTGTGTGTGTGTGTGTGTGTGTGTGTGCAGCTCCGTACAGTGAAACTTTCAGTCATACTGCACCATGATTCACCACGACTCCTTGTTTTGAAGCTTGCAGGCGGAGCTTCTCATTCTGGATGAATTTAAATTTCGTTTCGCCTCTGAAAACAGAAAGGTTGTGACTGTTCAGTACATTTCAAATATTTAAATTCTGAGACAGAATCCATGTCAGAATTTCAGAGCAGCTCCAAAATGGATTCAAAGTCCTAATTCTTTTCATGTTTGTTGTAAATTTAATAATTGTTTTTTTGTCGAACGTCATGTCTAAAGTTACTCAGGGACTAAAGAAAAATACAACAACAAAATAATTTTCAGATTATTTAATTTGAATTACTGTTTAGAATTATAGTTTTTTTCTTTAAAATATTTTCCGAAAATATGTTCATCCAGTTGTTTGTGCTCCTTTTCTTATTTCCATTGATGAAATTGAATTCAGCGTGAAACAGCATGAATACAAACACTGCCCGATGAATGTGTGTGTTTTCTAAATCAGCGATTATATTTGGATTTGTTCATTTCATTCACAGTCGTGAAACTCTTTTGACATATTTAGGTGAATTCAACCATTTTATTGTTTTCTTCAATTATCATAAAGATCACATAAAAAAATTAAATATTTAAAAAAACCCAGTGCATGTTCAGAAATTATTAGAATGAATTATTTCACTGTTAATTTTGTGTTTCATTTTAGATTATTTTAGATTATTTAATTTCATTGATAATTATTAATGATCTATCTTTTTAATTGCATTTTATGCATTTTCTTCCAAACATCATCAGAACTTTTGTGGAAATAAAAATCAACATTTTTTTCGAACAAATAAATGCATAAATAAATTATTTCAACTCAAAAATTATTTAAATGTTGATTTCCATAAATTTTAAAATTTGTCATTATTGCTTTAAGTAATTTGAAATTTGAAATATTAAATCCATCATTGAAATCATTTAGAATGAGAACAGGTAACGAGGTGGCTAACACAGAACACGTGTCTGTGATAATAAAAACCAGTTAAGTGTGTGCTGTAGCCTAGATTAGAGCAGCTGTTGGTTGATTTGTCCAGTAGGAGAGTCACAACGTTTCCTGTCCTCCTGATTCCAGGCCGCCCTGGTCAAAGCAGGCAGGAACATAAATGAACTATCCTGATGAAGCGCGTGAGGCTCGCTCCCTGTAGAAAGATGGCCTGCTCCAGGACAATGGGCCGAATGATGGAGGAGGTGGAGCGGTGGCGAGCGGTGTGAGTCCGGGGTTCAGGGTTTGCATGTTCTCCCTGGCTGGAGCTGTGCTGAGGATGAGTGGATGAGAAGAACCTGCTGAAGCGGCACCTTCATCTTTAAGTGTTGGGTTTTTTCCAAGCTGTTAGGAATGGCACCGTGTTGGAGTCCGATCTAAACATGGCTGTGCTCGGCAGTTCCTACACCGCACGGATCAAAGCTCTGATATTTAAACCAAATTACACATTCATTTTTAATGCTGCTCCTGACCTTTAATCCTCTCTGGATGGGGACGGAGCATGTTCTCTGTCTTTATTCATGTTTCCATGCAGCCCGCTCCCCGGTGGAGGGATGAGCATGTGGAGCTGCAGAGCTTCACACTGCCACACATTGTGATATATTTATTTTAAGATGTTTAAAAGGGGAAAAATCCTGGCTGCAGATGTTCATCTGTTGTGATCAATTATAGATTAGCGATCTGGATGTGAGCCAGGCGGTGGTGCCGCTAACTCCAGCAGCTCCTGGTCCGAGTCCAGACCTCCTGAGGAGGACAGTGGACAGGGAGACGCGTCCGTCCTGCTGGGACACTGACTGTGGCGCCGGCAGAGCCAAGGAGGCGCCAAGGGTGTAGTTCATCCTGCTGATGGAGGCAAGGCAGTGCTGTGGTTGTAGTTTTTCAGAGTTTCTTTAATGGCGTCTCTCTCTCCTTCCACGTTTGCAGTTTGAATCGACCTGCTGTAACAGCTGCTACTGTTTCTACTGCTGCTGCTGCTACTGCTACTGTTTCTACTGCTACTGCTGCTACTGCTGCTGCTGCTTTTACTGCTACTCTACATTAATCAAGAGAGAACATTCATTTATCTTTCATTCAATTAAAATCGTTTTATTTCACTTTGATTAGAAAATTATTTCATTTTAATTTTGGTGTTTTGAATTTTGCCAATAGATTCTCACTGTGCGTGTGTGTGTGTGTGTGTGTGTGTGTGTGTGTGTGTATCCCCCCCAGCAAGAAACACAACTCAAAGGAGCTCTTTTGAAATCCCCCAAAAATAACTCCTTACTTCTGGGGCACCCTGCTGTGTGTGTGTGTGTGTGTGTGTGTGTGTGTGTGTGTGTGTGTGTGTGTGTGTGTGTGTGTGTGCGTGTGTGCGTGCGTGAGCGTGCGTGTGTGTGTGTGTGAGAGATCTGGATTTTTCCTGCTTGTGTGTCCAAACATGAGTGTGTCTATGAGCTACAGTATGTGTAAATATGAACTCAGTATTTGTGTGTGTGTGTGTGTGTGTGTGTGTGTGTGTGTGTGTGTGTGTGTGTGTGTGTGTGTGTGTGTGTGTGTGTGGCCTACCTGTGATACCTCCAGCAGAGTGGGTAATGAGCCCCATTGATTGAGGCTGTTAATTAAGAGCAGTTTTTAATTAATCATGTTCCCTGAATCTGCCCGTTATAAATTATTCCTGACAGATCGACGCTTGTTTTCCGTGCGGCAGATGTCGTAAAGTTTTCCCGCCAGGCGGCACACACTGGAAGCACTCTGCGTTTGAAAGGAGTGTGTGAGGACTGATTTTGGTCAGTTTGCGTCAGTTTGGCTCGCGGCAGCTCCAGCAGATAAACGCCGTCCTGTGGACGTTCCACACGCTGCAGGTGCACCGAGCCCAGGACCGGAACAGGAACAGATGGAAAATGTTCAAACAAATCATTCCGTGTTGTGCCCCTGCGATGCCAACGCCATGAAACACTTTGACCACAAGGTGGTGTCATGAGTCTGAACAGCCAGTCAGCTAACAGCGGCACACCGGCTCATCGCTATAAAGCTGGCACTTTTCATACGTCTCACGAGATTAATGAAAAAATACAGTAAACAAACAAACAAATAAGAGCATCTATTTTAACTTATCAAAGTTTCATCATCTAAAATGAGCATTTATGTAACAAATATATATTATCAATAGTGTCAATAATAACAAAAAACAGCATTAGTTGTTACTATAATAATAATAATAATAATAATAATAATAATAATAATAATAATGATAATAATAATAATAACAATAATGATTAGGTAATTAACATTTGTCTTTCTTTCTTTCTTTCTTTCTTTCTTTCTTTCTTTCTTTCTTTCTTTTAATTTGCAAAAATACTGTGAATCCGTCGCTTCTTCTGGCACAAGAGAAATTAAACATTTTCTGCCTTCAAAAACATAAAAAAACTGAAATATTGAAAATATAGCAATGAAATGTTGCACAGGGGAGATTTTGATTTCTGACCATATTTACAAAATTTCGTTTCAGCTGTTTTTCTTTTTTTGTTGATTCCTAACTAAAGCCCTTGAATAGTAAGATGTCCTCCTTTGTGTGAATAAACTCCAGCCTCTCTGAACGGAGGAATCGTTTGCCGCTGAGCGTGTTGAAGGATAATCCATATGTTTGGTTCCTGAGCTGACGGGTGGAGCGCAGGCAGCCTGCTCCGCCCGTTCCCGCTCCGGCCGAGTCTCTGAGTTATTATTCTGGGGTTTTCTTCACAGTGCAGCGCTTCTGTTCTGGGAGATCCTCGGTCCGTCCTGCTTGTGCTGCTGTCTTGATGACCGTCCTCCAGCTTCCTGCGGAGCCTTGGTACCTGGTCCTGGTCCTGGTCCTGGGCCTGGTCCTGGGCCTGCGGATGTGTTCTCGATCCTGATCCTGGACTCGGTTTTCAGGCCTTTCATGCTTTCCTCCTTCCAAGCCGACCGCTGCACGGCTGGTCGCCCAGGCAGCCTCTCAGTCTCAAGGTTGCAGGTTTTCTCCCCGAAATGGTATCCTGACCATAATTCAATAAATGTTGAGAAGATCGTTGTGTGTTTAAAACGTTCAGTGCAAAACAGAGCAGTTCCGCAGCAAACTGCTCCAAAGAGCGCTGCATCAAATGGAAATGTACGTTTTAGCTCGGCCTTGTGCTGAATCCAGTCCATTCACTGTGAGACTGGACATTCATTATTATACATCCAAATAAACAGAGGAGGATTACAGAAACAGGTGTTCTAGACTCTGGACACACAGAGGCTTTTAGCAATGTGAGAAAATCAAACCCAAAAACATCCCAACGATTGTGTGATAAAATATCATGTTCAGTGCACTGCAGATGAAATAAATCAGAACGTTCAGTCTTTTCTGTCCTGCATGAAATGAAAGCTGGTGAAAACCCAGAAAGTTGAAGAAGACACCACAGACTAATGCTCATGGTTACTGATTATTCAGCTTTTCAGCTGCACTGAACAGAAGTGTGTTTGTATCTCAGCAGGTTTTGATCCTTTTAATAACCGAGCAGTTTGCTGATGAGCGCAGACACACTGCGTCAGCCGGACCTCGAGCCGGTTCTGCAGGTTTCCTCCTCTCACGGTGGTTGTGCTCGCTCACGCGGAGCTGTTGGCTGAACTGAGCTGAACTGGACCGAATGCCTTCAGAACCGCTGACGGCGGAGCGGAGCAGCTGTGCTCCGGCCCCGGCGTCCTGCCGGGCGGCTGGTCATAATGTTGTGGCTGGCCCGCGTGGAGCAACAGGAGAGCCGTTGTCCTCCTGAGCGGGTCTGTGAGGCTCTCATTAAAGCATCCGGCGATAAAACAAACCCGTCCGCAGATAATGAAGACGGTTTTGTCTGGAATGAGAGCGGAACGCTTCATATTCCTCCCCGGCTCCCCCGGGCCGCCGGAGTTCACCCCCGACAAATAAAGCCGCCCAAACACCAGGCCGAGCGCGGAGCGGAGGTCCGCCAAGCACTCCCGCAGCTCGCCGCCATGGGCGCGCTTTAATAAGCCGGGGTGACATAAATGAGCGCAGCATCTTTTTATGGACCCCGAGCTCCGGTTTGGATTTTCACTTTCTGCTTCTCCACGAACAAAGCAGGAGCCGAGCCGGGCTGGAAGTGGGGCTCGGCTCTCCGTCCCACGCAGGAGGACAGCCTTCCATCGGAGCCGTCTGTGTTTTCACTGCGCTGGTGAAAAAGACGTGCTCTCAAACATAGTTTTGTTTTTGAGTGGAAGCATGTTGGCCATCAGAGGACTGCGAGAGAGCGTTTCCTGAGGCCTTTCTGGAAGACCTGCAGATAGGTTCATTCATTCATTCATCTGAGTGGTGCTCTGGCTGTCTCTCCCTCTTCTGGCTCCGTCCGGGGTTTCAGTGGTGAATCAAGAAACTGAGAATTCAACTACAGACCCGTGGTTTGTTTCTCAGCGGACTGAGGCGGTGGTTCTGCAGGAGCCACAGAGTCTCCTCCTCCACCCGCTGTGGCCGAGCTGCACTGCGTCCCCACGCTTCACTGTTGCTGGTTTTTGAAGTCAGTTGTGTGATGTTGAGTGTGAAGACGGTTGAACCAGAGTCTGCTGTGAGAGCAGCGCAGACTGAAGGTCAGGGTCTCAGGCGGCTTTCCAGATGTTCACATCAGGAGTCGGAAAGACAAGCTGCTCTTCGTCCTTCAGCACTTTACCGGGCCGTCGGTGTTTCCATCCCAGTGGCGGTGAAACCAGCCGGTGGCTCGATGCTGAGGCTTTCTTCTCCTGGGAGAACCGCTGACGCAAATAGAGAGAAACTGACCAATCATTTAAACACTTCAAAAACACAAACAGTCAAGCTGACCTTCATTGATATTAAAAAAGTAAGAATGCAGTTTGTCCACAACCCAGAGAGGTGAACTTTGGTCTTGAAGGGCTTCAGTATGTTGAATAATCACTAATAATAACTCCCTGCTGTCAGGAACTGAAGGATCCTGAAACTGTTTCAGTTTGTGAGAAAACAAGTGCAAACATGTCTCAACATTCATTCTGACAAAAACTCCTTCAGCTGAATTGAATCAGGCTTGGTTCATGTACAATGTCAGGGAAAATGAAGATGTTATTTCCGCAGGTTGATCATAATGATTAAAAGCAAAATGCTGTAAATAGTGTAGAATTCTCACGAGAGAAAAGCCCTTCAAGACCCTGCTGACTGTCCTGGAACATCCACTTTACGGTCAGAAAGAAGAGAAACTGAGATTTTCCTCCGGTTCATAACATGGAAACGGTGTGAAATTAAAGTCGTCATGTTTTTTTGGACAAATTGCAGATAAAATGAGAGGCTGAGAGTCGAACCGGGGATCAAATCTGGAGGTTTCTCACATCTCCACCTTCTGTGCTTCTTCTGTCAGCCTCCAGAGCAGATTACCAGTGTGTGTGTGTGTGTGTGTGTGTGTGTGTGTGTGTGTGTGTGTGTGTGTGTGTGTGTGTGTCACCAGGCCACAGTGCTAACAGGATTAGCATGGTAGTGGCATGTGTGTCAAACAGCACACGAGCAGCTGAGTTGGCGTTCCGGAGGAGGAGAAGCTGCGGCGGTGGCGGCGGCGGCGGCGGCGGCGGCGGCGGCGGCGGCGGCTCGTGGCCGCAGTGTGTTGGTCACACTGCTTAATGAGGTTAATTCTGCCCTGACCTCCACCTCGCCGCCACTTCTGCCTCCTGTCAGCGGCGTTAAACACGTCTGATCTGGATACTTCACCCTCTGTAACTGCATTAATGGCAGGCCACTGACCCTGTGTGTGTGTGTGAGTGTGTGTGTGTGTGTGTGTGAGTGTGTGTGTGTGTGTGTGTGAGTGTGTGTGTGTGTGTGTGTGTGTGTGTGTGTGTGTGCCGTTCTAGATACTGCTCCAGTTCGCAGCAGAGCGACAGCTCACAGAGTGAAAATCTTCTTTTTAAGAATCTCAGAGTGGATCTGAGCGGCTCTCCAGCTAGTTACTAGTTACTAGTTAGGTACTAGGTACTAGTTAGTAGTTGCCATGCTCGATGATGACTGGTTTAAGCGATCAGCAGCATCTGGCTCTGGGGAGCATCTGGGGAGTTTAGTCTTGACCAGTGAGCCTCCTTCCTGAGAGTCAGACGAGCTTCCTGCTCTCTGCTTCCTGTTCCTGCTTCCTGCTCTCTGTTTCCTGCTTCCTGCTCTCTGCTTCCTGTTCCTGCTTCCTGCTCTCTGCTTCCTGCTTCCTGTTGGGAGTGCTGGGTGTGACCTTGACCCTGAACCAGACAGCAGGCCGGAACATGTGGAGCGTCTCTGTTCACATCTGCCAGCTGCTGACCTGTAATTCCACTTTGGCCCAGATGGTGGCGTTTGGAGGACTGACCTGACCCGCAGGTCAAAGGTCAGCAGTCTGAGTCTTGGATCTTCTCCAGGTTTACATGCAGGCAGAATGAGTCTGCAGTGATGAGACACAGGAGGCTCCACGTTGAGAGCGGCGCTCACCTGGAGGATTCCTCCATCCGTTTGAATGTCAGAAGGGCTCCTTTCTTCACTCACGAGCCGGTGTGTCAAACCTGAGGCCCGTGGGCTGCATTGGGTCCCACCGACCTGTTAATGTGGCCACGGAGAAGCTGGAATGCAGAGAGCTGCTTGACTCTGTGCTGACGGCAGGTTTCAGCTTCAGGCTGTTTCAGGAAACTGCAGCTTCTCCTCTTAGACCTGAAATAACGTCCAGGGAAACGTAGAAAACGAATAATAAGGATTTAGTGTAAAACATCTTAGAACATCTGGACTTCGCTGAGCTTCTTCTACTGATATTCCGGTCAGTCAGACTAGAACTCAGAACTCACCTGACGTGTGTTTAAAGTGGTTTAACGTCTCACTGCTCAGCAAACACTAAAATATGAAAGAACAGAAATACAGACACACTCAGAAGAACGTCACCAAATTTAGAACTAAAGTCCAAAAAGAAGAAACGTCCCACAATCCTAGACAGAGGAGGAAGAACATGCTGTCTCTCTGCGTCTCTGAGACATTTTTTATATTTTTTACATTTCCTCGAATAAAAGAAGAATGGATGAGCTCCCCTTTAATTTACAGAATAAAAACCACCTGGAAGAATATCTCTGTTTTTATTTTTCTTCAGCTCAGATTCTGAGACATTATTTGTGCTTTTGCACCAGACAGACGTGTTTTGCAGCAGTGATCTTCTGTTTCTTCTGTTTGCTGAAGCAGGCTGAGAGATGCGATAGAACAGGAAGTGAAGGTTGAATACGGAGCCACTTCGCCGTGTCTTCTGGTATTTTTGCAGCAGGTCCAGGCGGCCGGTTCCGGCCGGTTCTGGCCTGTTCCGTCCTCTCTCAGGGTTTTCAGGCAGGAAGGCTCTTTGTTTCAGATCAGTCCTCCTGAGAGGAGACAGACCTGAGAGCAGAGCGAGCGCAGGAAGAAGGTTCTGTTACACAACCGCAGGACGGAAGAACAAACGCTCTTTTATTTTTACTCCAGAATTCAGTTCAGCTGAGAACAGCTGAGTGACGCTGTGAGGAATGAGGACGATTCAGAAGGACGAGAACCAGAGAAACAACAGCGAACATGGAAATGAGGCAAATTCTTTTATTAACACTTCAATAAAATACACACATTTAGAAAACTAAGTACAACAAATTTTTAAAAAAAACACATACAAATAGAAATATTTCCAGAGTAAGATAGTAATATTTATTGTTAGAAGTATTAAGATCTAATATATTTTAATTTAATTCATTATTTAAAAATAAATTACATTTCAAATTAAAATGAATTCTATTAAATGAAGACAGATGAGTCCTGCATGGTTCTGAAGTGGTCCAGGTCCAGGAAGAGGACCTGCTCCGTCCCGCTGCTGCGAGGGACGGCCAGAGGAGACTCAGCAGGGAAACACACAACAGCACAAGCGTGTGGCAAAACAAGAGGTCATGTTTCAAACTGCCTACATTCACATTTTTCTTCTCTAAATGAAATAATGATCTTAAAAAAAATCTGCATGTTTGGTTCATTTTGATTAAAAGTTAAATAAGTTGAAACAACGCTGGTCCGCAGTTTGAGACAATATAGTTCAAACTGATTCCTGCCAGCGAGCTTCAGTTCATTCACAGACAAATTAACACTTTTACCACACAGACACAGTAAACCAAACGCACTAAATTCCACATTTTTTTAAATTAAATATCGATTATTGTTATTTATTTATTTATTTATTTATTTTTTTGCTATTCAAATATTGGATAAATGTTTTATCAGGAAAATGTAACGTGATTTTTTTTTAATGGACTGGTATTCAAGCTCTTGAATACCAGTCAAGTTTATTTACAAAAAATTTAAAGATAAATCCAGTTGTGAAAATGTGAAGTCTGGCCACAGTGGATCGTTGAATCCAGTTAACAGCTGGGTTCTCCTGTTTCTGTGTGAAGTTTTGACGTTTTTCATCCTGTTGTTTGATTTTATCACCGATGAGGAGAAAGAACAGAAAATACATTTTCCAGTGTGAGTCTCTGCAGTGTGGGCTCTGTTCCTGCAGGAACAGGCTGCAGGTGTGTGTGTCAGCAGGGACAGGCTGCAGGTGTGTGTGTCAGCAGGAACAGGCTGCAGGTGTGTGTTTGTGCAGGAACAGGCTGCAGGTGTGTGTTTGTGCAGGAACAGGCTGCAGGTGTGTGTTTGTGCGTGCAGGAGGCATCACCGGGCGTGGTTGTGGGCGTGTCTGGAGAGCCGGGTCCTGGTTGTTCGGTCCGGTCGCTGCTTCATTCAGGATCAGACTGGAAACAGATCAGGAGCTTCCAGAGCGTTTCTGGCAGAACCTGAATGCTGGAATGTCTTCTCTGAGGTCTGCACCACAAGCAATGTCTTCTCCACACACACACACACACACACACACACACACACACACACACCTCCCGCTGTTAAAAAAGACAGGATTATCCTGCTCGCCCCATTTCTCTCCCTGCCCCCCCCCCCGCCTCTCTCGCTGTCCTCGCGTCACGTTGTCCCTCCTCTCAGCCCCCCCCCGCCTCCACATGCCGGCAGACCCCCACCCTGCCGCCACCGGCCCCCGCCCCGCCTCCAAACACTCTCCCCGGGGTGCCATAGTAACTCTGCGGGGGGGAGGAGAGCGTCGCCCCCCGCCTCGCTCCACACCCCCCGTCCTCTTCCTGCTTGCCATCCAATGGCGTCCCGTCCGCCCGGCTTGTCCAATGGCGGCGCCGCCCCACACCTGCGGGTCGCCGGCTGGCCTCAGCCAATGGGAAGCAGCGAAGTGAGCGCCGCAGCGGGGGGCGTAAAGCTGCTCGGCAACAATGCTGAGAAAAGAGAGATCGTAGTAAAAACTGGTGACCTACTTTTTTTTCCCTCCCCCTCCACACCCCCAGCCTGAACACCCCCCCCCCCCTCCGCCAGCGGAAAAGCCTCTTCAGAAGCAGCGGCGCTCCTCAGATCCTCTCAGGCGGAGCAGGCTGCAGCAGGGGGAAGGTGGGCTGTAATGAGGTGAAGCACCCTCCATCAGGCAGCGCCGTCACCTCTGTTTACTCCACCTCCCGCTAAAGCCTCCCTCCCCAGGCTGACGGAGCCCCGCCAGGTGTGTGAGACCCGAGTGGAGGCGAAGGCATCACTCAGTGCCCAGCTCAGCTGTAAACAGCAGGGGACGTTCTTTAAAGGACGAGAGAACGGCTTCACGTTCTGCAGAAGTGTTCTGATGAAACTCCAGGAGATGCCGTCTTCCTCAGGTCTGAGCGGGACCAGTTCAGGGACCAGTTCAGGGACCAGTTCAGGGACCAGTTCAGGGACCTTCTGGGCTACATTCACTCAGAGTCCAGGTCTGAGCAGACCGCCTACCTCATGGTGAGGAACTCAAGTCCTCCCAGAGAAAGACCTGGGGCCTTACCTATAAAACTCTGCGGGAAAATCTGACAATAATGGAGCGTGGGAACGCAACGCAAACTTCTGTCCGCAAAAAAAAATTTGGGGGCTAAAAAAAAGTTCGCAGCACAGCTGTTCGCAATTTCCAAGTCATGGTTCCAAACCCTGAGGAGAACGTAGTGGTGGCCGACCCCGCCCACAATCCCACCCCAACTCCACCATGTTGGCACCATATATGGGTATGAAATGAACTCATGAATGAAATTCGGGTATATTATGGTGCGGCTCATAGCGCTGTCAGATGCGCGGATTGCGGTTGCACCCGCGGAGCCCTCAGATAACCGCGGATCAGGCGGATGACGTGTCGAAAACTTAAGATTTTAATGACATTCGGGCGGGTTGCGGTTGATTGAAGCACTCAAATAAAAAAAAAGCAATATTTTAAAAATCTTATTCCAAACGTAAAGAAACGGACGAAAATGATAGAAAAACACTTTTTGATCAGCCAAACGAGCAACAGTGAGCAGAATCATGGCATTTACAGTTTAATGGCACATTCAGCAGAGTAACGCAGCTTTTCCTTTCAAGGCGATCAGCGTCTCGCTGCAGCAGAACACCAGAGTCGCCGGCAGGTGAGACGCGTCGCATGCAGGTAGATCTGCCGCTGTGGAGGTTTGAGGTGATGTCTCAGAAACACCTTAAAACAAAACAAAACAAAACAAAAAAAACTTAACATAAAAATGTAGTGGAAATTGGTTGCACAGTATGATTGTGCGTTCAGGCTTTATCAGAACAGTTTTCCTCTGGAGTCGACAGGTTTAACCCGCTGCAGCTCATAGAGGCTGAGAACCCAGAGGATTCAGGGTTCAGAGGTCAGACATGGCCATGGCTACATAGCAAACAGTTTTTGTGTCAATTTGCCATTTAACTGAGAACAATTTGAAGTGTGTATCATGAGAAAAATTATTATGTCTACAAGTGACAGTGGGTATTTGTAGTGCAGAGACAAAGACATTGTAGAGTTTTTATTCCGTGATGTGTCTGATTGCTCCCTTTGAACTATTGATTTTGTGTTTACTGTAGAAGATGTAGAAAGGTGAGGGTTCAGGATGGAAACATTCCAAAGCCTCTGAACGTGACTTCCTCACAGTGTCTCCCCTCGTTGTTGTCATGTGCAATCATCACCACTCACTGTCGGTCTTAAATGTATATTTAAATTACATCTATCTATATATATCTATATCTAGCTTATATCTATTGCTTAATTATATCTGTCTTAAATTTGTATTTACATTATATTTAATTTTCATTTAATATTTAGTTGTGTCGGTCAGTATATTTCTGTTATGTAATTACATCTAATTTACATACAAATTACATTTAACTTTTCCTTCTATGGCTGGGCTTTGTATTTTTCTACTTTTCTTTCTACGTGTCTTGCTGCTGCAGCCCTGCAGTTTCCCCACGTGGGACAAATAAAGGACTTTCAGTTCCGTTTCCTTCTGCTTTTTCGTCTCCACGTACTTTCTCTGAATTGTGCGGTCCTGTACGGCAGATATTTTGTTGGCGGTGAGGACCGCAAAGTCGCACGCATTTTTTCCCTGCACAGAATTTGTATTGTAACCTGCTATAGGAGCCGCTGCGCCGAGTCTGCGGCTCGTTTTGTGCAGCGAGCTTTAAAGGTGAGGCCCCAGGTCCTGAAAGCAACACGCGTTCCCCACAAATCCCAGAGACCACCGCCGTGTCACACACCGCAGACACACACCGTCACCGTGGACACACACCCTCACCGTCACCATGGACACACCGTCACTGTGGACACACATCGTCACCGTGGACACACATCGTCACCGTGGACACACACCGTCACCGTGGACACACACCGTCACCGTGGACACACACTGCAACCATGGACACACACCGTCTGACCCCTCATCCAGCTCACCACGCTCCAGCTCCACACAGAAAGGCGTCCCAGTGTGTCCCCACACTGGGACCTCACCGAGAGGTGGGCGTGGGTTCTCAACATGGGCTCCCGGCCCTCCTTGCAGACGACAGGGTGAGGGCGAAAGGCCTTTCCTGAACACAGGTTGTTGGTTAGAGCGTCCTCCACCTCGACCGGATGAGAGGACTGACGGCTCAGGGACGGCTCAGGGACAGGTCTGGAGGCTTCATGGAGGAGATGATCCTGAACCTCCTGGACTAATCATGAGCGCCTCCTGGAGGTCAGATGATCACGGATGATTTGTCCTGGAACAGGTTTGGTTCCTCCGCTGCTGTTTGAGGGGAGGAACTTGACGTCTGTCCTCGTCTCTCGGATCGGGTCTCACAGGTTGGACGGACTCCCGACGCCGCTGAAAGGAAGAGAGCACCAGGTGTGAAGGGTGGCTGGGTGTGTCTGAGCTTTGATTTCCGCTGGAGAGCGTGGAGTGATCCGGCTCACATAACGGCCGCCAGGCCCCGCCCACAACGCCAGCCCGGCGAGCCACTTCTGATCTGCATCTCTGTGGAGTTGCGTTGCTGGAAGTGTCCTCTCAGGACGCAGCTCCGTCTCCGCTCAGGCCAGGTGTGTCTTCAGGACAAGCTGAGATCAGAGACTTTGAAGTGAATCTGAAAGGAGCTCGTTCTGTGTTCCGGCGCTCAGGATTGGCAGAGCGTGGCGCCCGTGGAAGTCCGTGTGACTATTAGCGGCCGAGTCTGGCCGTGGCTCTGCGCCACACATCCGAGAAGGTAGTCATTAAAACCTGTTTGGTTTTTAGAGAAGGCGAGCAGCCTTCTTTGATGTGGGTCACTAAAAAGCCGACACACACACTGGCGTCTGCGAACGCCGGCCTGGCAGCGCCACCTGATTGAAAACACACGTCCGGGTTTGATTGTTAAAGCAGCGTCCCGGCCGGCGCCCGGGCCGCCCGGCGCCGCGGCGTCCCAGATGGCACACTGGGAAGCAGCGTGGCTCCAGAGCCGCCGCAGCCTTTGATGCCCTTTCAAAGGCGAAGTGTGTGATCCGCGGACACAATGGGCCGCCGAGGTGCCAGGGCGGACGGCGCAGCTCCAGACGACTCGGGACCGCGGACAAGCCAAGAGCCAATTAGACCGTTAGCGAGGCCGCCGCCGAAACTCCGAGTTACGCCCAACTCGAAGCAACGCGAGGGCACGCGCCCTGGCCTTTACTTCAGAACGCCGCTAGTTTGTTTGTAGAGACAGCGGGAAGCAGGTTCGCTTCAGATCCGCGGGTTTGCAGGGCGTACTCTTCTTCTTTTGTGCCGAGCGAGGACAAGTTCCAAAGAGAGACGGAGCGTCTCCACAGCAGCACAAAGGTAGAAGTTTACAAGAAAAAGTCAAACTTCCTTTATTCTGCTGCACTGTGTGTGTGTGTGTGTGAGTGTGTGTGTGTGTGTGGGTGGACCCGGCTCTTTGTCCTGCTCCTAACATCATGTGAAATGTGTGAAGCGACGGAGAAACTGAGCCTCTTCTGGATTTGCTACGCTCTTCCTCCAAACACCGGCTGAAGGACTGAAGGCTTCATCGGAGGCGTCTGAAAAGCCTCGCCGAGCCGCCGCCGCTTTCTGTCCCACTTGAACTGCGGAGTGGGGAGCGAGGGAGCTGCGGATGGAACGGCCTCGGTGCTAATCGGGCTCAGACGGGATTCAGACGCGTGACCTCCGGCATGAGCGTTAGAAAACATCCCACCGCCGTCTGTTTCCCCGTGACAATGAATGACGCTTTACATTCCACGCCTGCCAGCAAATCTGCTTTTAACCACAATGAAGACAGAAAGCTTCAAATCCGGAGGAAGAAATGACTCAAAAATCAAGAAATAAGATAGAAAAAAAGATTTCTCCCGACCTGATAATGAAATTTGATAAAATGTGACTAAATCTGCACCTGAAAGCCCCAAATATCGAGACGGGAATGTAAAATTGATCAGAAAGTGAAGTGGGGAGAGAACGTGATGTTTTGGTGGATTTATTTCAGCACCACAGGAAGAGCTGCGTCGCTCTGCAACAAACAAACACACACCACCTTTTCTATGATTTAATGGAATTTAAATCCTGAGGAAACAACAAATAACAACAACACTGAAAGCACTTTTCAACTTTTGTCTGTGAACAAAATCATCACCGCAGCCATAAATTAAACTCAACAAGTCAATATTAAGAACATCCTGAGATGAAGCTGCTTTCTAAAATAATAATGATAATTTAAAAAAAAAGAAAAAAAAAAAAGCCCTCTTTGATGGTGCTGGAGTGTAGAACGGAACGGATCAATGTTTCCAGTGATTTGGTGGTATTGTCATGACTGAAATGGTGGAAGAAAAGAAGAAATATTCTGCTTTTTATCCATTTCTGCACCAAAATGTTTGAGAAACAGATTCTGACTCCTGATCTCTTTGTCAGAGGCGTCTTCCGTGGTCGACTCTTGAGACTGTCCTGAGCAGCTCGTCCGGTCTGGACGGTTCCAGCAGAGCTGGACATGGAGATGGGAAGAGGACGGGTGTGTTGATGTGCAGAGAGATGGAGAACGAGTCTGTTCCACATCACGTTTCCTCACGTGGCTTTAGTTCAAACCGTCACTAAGTTTTCTGACAGAAAATAATCAGCTGATAATCCAGGTCTGCTTCGCTGGTGAAAAGCGATCTGAACGCTTTGATTTGAACAGTTTCCTCTCAGCGCTGACGTGAAACCACAAACTGGGCAGCAGTGAGTGAGAACGGGGACATCTGCTCTGTGAACGGCTTCAGCAGGAGAAGCAGCTACAATTGAATCAGCCGGTAATGAAACAGGAGCAATAATTTATGGCGAAAATGAAATAAGGTGAATCTTCTCTCATAAGTTCCCTTTTAATCAAAACCAAATCAGTCCCGGCTGGGCGTCGCAGTTCGATCTGTGATTATTACTTTCACAGCGTGGCGATGCGCTTGTCGTGATTCTAATTTATTTAACATTTGTCTCCTTTAAGTTAATTTTAAAAGGGAGGAAACAGAATAATGTTGATTTCTGGTGACTTTTAAAGGTTATTAGCGGAGCAGCGTCTGCCTCTGCGTCTCGGCTGCCAGCCTCGGTGAAATCATCATCGGCTTCACCGCCATGGAAGATGATCGCCGGAGGTTTTTTCCAGGTTTCACCTGCATGTACAGTATGACAGCGCGCATGAGAGGCTGTGTTCACGCCAGACGGATGTTTGGAGGGAGGCGGCGCTCGCTCGTCGTGCTCCTGCGAGGTTTAACTGCCGGCGGGATGCAATCAGAACGTGATTGGATTTGTCAGACGAGCGCCGCAGGTACTGATGCTCCCCGTGAGGGGGAGGATCGTTTGTCTTCACTTTGAGAAAAAGTTGCTGGTTATTCCACAAAATGAATATCTCATTTACCTACACCTGTGCTAATATAAAAAGCATTGTTGTCTCAGAAGCTAATCAGGCAGCTCACCGAGGGATTCTGGGAGTCGGCAGCTGTGTCCTTTTTGCAGCCGCTGGGGTGAAAACACAAGTGGAATGTCCAGTTTGGCAAGACAGTCCGACTGAACGATCTGAGCAAGGGTCACCGTCGTTTACAGACCGACTTTCGTGGCCTGTGGATCGTCCTAAATCTGCATTTGTGGATTTGTGGCTGCAAACACTCCAGAACTGTAGTTTCAAAGTGACTTGAAGGTTCATCCATTCATCTTGTGCCCAACTCCACCATGACATCCACTGTCCATGGAAACCTGTCCCTCATGGCCCAGACCACCTCCAGTCGTTGCTTCCAGACGACATCTTTCCATCCGGCCATCGTTGGACGTGGCGGCTCGTCCGAGTGGCTGCGCCCAGAACCCTTCAGTTTGGCGTTCTGAACCACCTCACCTGGCTCTCCTCCATACCCTGCAGCAGTTCTCTGAGTTCTGGCCAATAACGGAAGTCTGACAACCTGCAAGGAAATATTAGGGCTCTTCTATCGAAAGCCATGGACACACACCAGAATCTGCTCCTTTTAGTAAAGACCTGAGCGCTGGACACCATCAGCTGTAGCGTACAGTGGGAAGGACAGTGCTCCGATTGTTATTGACATTTCAGGATCTGCATTTGGACTCTCTCATGTGTCAGGCAGGTCCGTTGCTCGGCCGGAAGCTGTACCGGGGCAGAGGCCCCTCACCACCGATCACAACCTTTCACACTAGAGTCGATAAATCAACGTTTGGGAAACACAATGTTCCACGTGTCAACGAGCCGAAGCGGCCCATTGGGAAACCGGCAGGTGCCCTCCATGGCCAGTCCACCCCGGTGAAGGGGGTCTGGTGACACCCCTGGTCCTGGAGTGACCCCTCAATAAGAGACACTGGACCAAAAGGTCAGACCTCCAGCTCATTAGCTCTGCTCTGTCAGCAGATGCTCATCTCACAAAACACCTGCGTGTTTGCTTTACTAGCTATAAATTTAAATGTTCAGTCTCTCATGAAAGAATGAACGAATGGATGAATGAATGGAGAGTGATCCAGGATTATTGTCCGGGCCAACAGATAGAGGGTGGAAAGCCTGCCTCACGGTCAGACCATCCTCGGTGTGAATTCTAGCTTCTGCTGACTTGAATGGGTGAACCTGAGTGAAATCTGCTGTACTGGGTGAATGGATGAATCCTGCCTTTCCTCCATTATGAGTTGAGGGTGTGGTGGTGGTGTGAGTCTTTTCCTCAGCTGGCTCCTCCTGACTTTATCTCCAGATATTCTCATGGGAGGATTTCTGTGCTGTTCCACTTTTTATCCTTGTAACCATTTCCTCTTTTGAAGCGAGGGTTGGCGATCTGAATGAGATACATGTTTTTAAATACTGGTTAAAATGATCTTTATGACCCGATGGGAAGCAATTCATAGCGTGTTTTTAAAGTAGTTTGGAAAATATCCGCTATCTACAGCAGGAGTAAAATGGGAAAACAGCAACCAATAGTCTTGCCGGGACACCTTTTTTTTAAACCAATCAAATCCCTTCGCCGTTCGACCTGCCCCCTGCGCGTACATGTCAATGGCGTGCGCTGACCCTGGTTCAGTGCGCGCGTTGCCAAGCTGAGAGGGATGGAGCGTCGTTGCAGAATGGCGGAGAAGAATGTTTGGGGGTTTACTTACCGTTGAGTGCGCCATAACTTGTCGTAGTGCAAATAAAGAAAAACAAAGAAAGGAAGCGCTGAGGACAGGTTACGCCAGGGACGCACTGGACACGGCGCAAACGTCTCCGCGTCTCCGCTCCCAACGGGAGCTCCTCCAATGGGCTGGGAGCTGGGCGGAGCCTTGGGAAGATGCTACGTTCATGCTACATGCTAGTTTTCCAAGATTGCCAACCCTAGCTTTAATACCTGTTTGAACATGATCCAGTCAGTGTTATTCTGTTGAAAATATGAAAATAACATCTATTTGCTCGAGCATCCAGACTATTATTCTTTACACAGGATTCTAGTGAATGAACTCCATTGTAATCTCCATTGTCTTTTCTTTTTTTTAATTTACCTAGAATGTCTGACAGTGTTCTCATGGAATGAGCTGAATCGGTTCTCATCAGTAAAAATTTAGTCTGAAAATCAAATGACTTGGGAAAGTATTTCCTCAAAACAGACTTTATTGAAATAATCTGAAAACCAGAAAAGATCTCAATAGAAAGAGACAAAAAAGAACAATTGTGTTTAAAAAGTTTTGATGTGCTCCTGTCCTGAGAGTCTGACAGAGCTGGTAACTGCTTTTATTGACCAGAGATAGTTTCTGGGTTTGTTCCTGTTGGCTCCCGGTTAAATGAACAAACACATCCAGTGACGAAACCAGCTGAGACCCTGGACTTCCAGGACCGCTGTCCTCTGGAGACGGCCGGTGAGACGGGGTCGTCTGCCTGAACCAGGCTGAAGGAGTGCCGCCTGTGTTCGGCCCGCTGGCGGGACGGTGTTAATGTCTTCCCAGTAGTGCCGGGGCGGTTCGGAGGCAGCATCCGTCTTCCTGGAGCGACGCTCGCTCAGAGTTCAGCTCAATGCAGAGCGCCGGGCGGCTTTCTGCCCTCCTCCCCTCCACTCCACAGGATGGCAACAGAGCGCTGCAGTACTAGAGCAACCTGGACGTGGATGTGGGGCTCAGGAAGGTCCTGAGATGGTGGGAAAGGCTCCAGTCTGGTCTGCGCTGGAGCGGGGAGATAATGACGGCGCTGCAGGTTAATGAATGGAGCGCAGGGAGCTGCTGGCAGCCAAACACACACACACACACACACACACACACACACACACACACACACACACACATTTCCATATGTTCCAGAGGCCATTAAAACCAGCTTTCAGCGCCCCCGTACACAAAACTCAAGTTCTGGCAACACAAGTCACCAACAGCTGTTTGCAGACAGACCGAAGAGCAGTGAGTCTGTTGAAAAAGTGATCCTTTCAATCTGATGGTCAGACGTCTGAGGAGGAAACCATTGAAAACATTTAGATTGATCATCGCTTTTAAGGGGTCATTGTGTCTGTTAACTCTGTCTAACCGAACAAAATTAATATTTCACTTTGGAAATTAGATGAAAAAATCATTCAAGGGCACTTTGAGATCCGAATGTGGAAGAATAAAATATAAACTTAGTGAGTCGCTCTTTCAATTCAATGCAGTTTTATGTGTTAACACTGTCCTCTCGAGACACTAACAGAGAATCCATCAGCAATCCATCTGAGAAAGACGAGACGGAGGAAAACAACGACTCCCACGAGCAGAGACAAACCTGTAGAACCAGACCCACAGGAGACTTCCTGTAGAACCAGACCCAGAGGAGACTTCCTGTAGAACCAGACCCAGAGGAGACTTCCTGTAGAACCAGACCCAGAGGAGACTTCCTGTAGAACCAGACCCAGAGGAGACTTCCTGTAGAACCAGACTCAGAGGAGACTTCCTGTAGAACCAGACCCAGAGGAGACTTCCTGTAGAACCAGACCCAGAGGAGACTTCCTGCAGAACCAGCAGAACCAAAACCATCTCTGATCAGTCATTTTCACATCACCTCTTTTCTAGCTGTTCTCAGGTTCATTAATTCAGCTTCCTTGTTGGTTTTAG